>NW_025547005.1:0-146875 GCF_905237065.1 Salmo salar | reverse complement strand
TGAACCATTGTACCATCTAAACCATTGTGTGAATCATTATACCATCTAAACCACTGTGTGAATCATTATACCATCTAAACCACTGTGTGAATCATTATACCATCTAAACCACTGTGGAATCATTATACCATCTAAACCACTGTGTGAATCATTATACCATCTAAACCACTGTGTGAATCATTATACCATCTAAACCACTGTGTGAATCATTATACCATCTAAACCACTGTGGAATCATTATACCATCTAAACCACTGTGTGAATCATTATACCATCTAAACCACTGTGTGAATCATTATACCATCTAAACCACTGTGTGAATCATTATACCATCTAAACCACTGTGAATCATTATACCATCTAAACCACTGTGTGAATCATTATACCATCTAAACCACTGTGTGAATCATTATACCATCTAAACCACAGAGAATCATTATACCATCTAAACCACTGTGTGAATCATTATACCATCTAAACCACTGTGTGAATCATTATACCATCTAAACCACTGTGAATCATTATACCATCTAAACCACTGTGAATCATTATACCATCTAAACCACTGTGTGAATCATTATACCATCTAAACCACTGTGTGAATCATTATACCATCTAAACCACTGTGTGAATCATTATACCATCTAAACCACAGAGAATCATTATACCATCTAAACCACTGTGTGAATCATTATACCATCTAAACCACTGTGTGAATCATTATACCATCTAAACCACTGTGTGAATCATTATACCATCTAAACCACTGAGTGAATCATTATACCATCTAAACCACTGAGTGAATCATTATACCATCTAAACCACTGTGTGAATCATTATACCATCTAAACCACTGTGTGAATCATTATACCATCTAAACCACTGTGTGAATCATTATACCATCTAAACCACTGTGTGAATCATTATACCATCTAAACCACTGAGTGAATCATTATACCATCTAAACCACTGTGTGAATCATTATACCATCTAAACCACTGTGTGAATCATTATACCATCTAAACCACTGTGTGAATCATTATACCATCTAAACCACTGTGTGAATCATTATACCATCTAAACCACTGTGTGAATCATTATACCATCTAAACCACTGTGTGAATCATTATACCATCTAAACCACTGTGTGAATCATTATACCATCTAAACCACTGTGTGAATCATTATACCATCTAAACCACTGTGTGAATCATTATACCATCTAAACCACTGTGTGAATCATTATACCATCTAAACCACTGTGTGAATCATTATACCATCTAAACCACTGTGTGAATCATTATACCATCTAAACCACTGTGTGAATCATTATACCATCTAAACCACTGTGTGAATCATTATACCATCTAAACCACTGTGTGAATCATTATACCATCTAAACCACTGTGTGAATCATTATACCATCTAAACCACTGTGTGAATCATTATACCATCTAAACCACTGTGTGAATCATTATACCATCTAAACCACAGAGAATCATTATACCATCTAAACCACTGTGTGAATCATTATACCATCTAAACCACTGTGTGAATCATTATACCATCTAAACCACAGAGAATCATTATACCATCTAAACCACTGTGTGAATCATTATACCATCTAAACCACTGTGTGAATCATTATACCATCTAAACCACTGTGTGAATCATTATACCATCTAAACCACTGTGTGAATCATTATACCATCTAAACCACTGTGTGAATCATTATACCATCTAAACCACTGTGAATCATTATACCATCTAAACCACTGTGAATCATTATACCATCTAAACCACTGAGTGAATCATTATACCATCTAAACCACTGTGTGAATCATTATACCATCTAAACCACTGATGTGAATCATTATACCATCTAAACCACTGTGTGAATCATTATACCATCTAAACCACTGTGTGAATCATTATACCATCTAAACCACTGTGTGAATCATTATACCATCTAAACCACTGTGTGAATCATTATACCATCTAAACCACTGTGTGAATCATTATACCATCTAAACCACTGTGTGAATCATTATACCATCTAAACCACTGTGAGAATCATTATACCATCTAAACCACTGTGTGAATCATTATACCATCTAAACCACTGTGAGAATCATTATACCATCTAAACCACTGTGTGAATCATTATACCATCTAAACCACTGTGGAATCATTATACCATCTAAACCACTGTGTGAATCATTATACCATCTAAACCACTGTGTGAATCATTATACCATCTAAACCACTGTGTGAATCATTATACCATCTAAACCACTGAGTGAATCATTATACCATCTAAACCACAGTGTGAATCATTATACCATCTAAACCACTGTGTGAATCATTATACCATCTAAACCACTGTGTGAATCATTATACCATCTAAACCACTGTGTGAATCATTATACCATCTAAACCACTGTGTGAATCATTATACCATCTAAACCACTGTGTGAATCATTATACCATCTAAACCACTGTGTGAATCATTATACCATCTAAACCACTGTGTGAATCATTATACCATCTAAACCACTGTGTGAATCATTATACCATCTAAACCACTGTGTGAATCATTATACCATCTAAACCACTGAGTGAATCATTATACCATCTAAACCACTGTGTGAATCATTATACCATCTAAACCACTGTGTGAATCATTATACCATCTAAACCACTGTGTGAATCATTATACCATCTAAACCACTGAGTGAATCATTATACCATCTAAACCACTGTGTGAATCATTATACCATCTAAACCACTGTGTGAATCATTATACCATCTAAACCACTGTGTGAATCATTATACCATCTAAACCACTGTGTGAATCATTATACCATCTAAACCACTGTGTGAATCATTATACCATCTAAACCACTGTGTGAATCATTATACCATCTAAACCACTGTGTGAATCATTATACCATCTAAACCACTGTGTGAATCATTATACCATCTAAACCACTGTGTGAATCATTATACCATCTAAACCACTGTGTGAATCATTATACCATCTAAACCACTGTGTGAATCATTATACCATCTAAACCACTGTGTGAATCATTATACCATCTAAACCACTGTGTGAATCATTATACCATCTAAACCACTGTGTGAATCATTATACCATCTAAACCACTGTGTGAATCATTATACCATCTAAACCACTGTGTGAATCATTATACCATCTAAACCACTGGTGAATCATTATACCATCTAAACCACTGTGTGAATCATTATACCATCTAAACCACTGTGTGAATCATTATACCATCTAAACCACTGTGTGAATCATTATACCATCTAAACCACTGGTGAATCATTATACCATCTAAACCACTGTGTGAATCATTATACCATCTAAACCACTGAGTGAATCATTATACCATCTAAACCACTGGTGAATCATTATACCATCTAAACCACTGTGTGAATCATTATACCATCTAAACCACTGTGTGAATCATTATACCATCTAAACCACTGTGTGAATCATTATACCATCTAAACCACTGTGTGAATCATTATACCATCTAAACCACTGTGTGAATCATTATACCATCTAAACCACTGTGTGAATCATTATACCATCTAAACCACTGTGTGAATCATTATACCATCTAAACCACTGTGGAATCATTATACCATCTAAACCACTGTGTGAATCATTATACCATCTAAACCACTGTGTGAATCATTATACCATCTAAACCACTGTGTGAATCATTATACCATCTAAACCACTGTGTGAATCATTATACCATCTAAACCACTGTGTGAATCATTATACCATCTAAACCACTGAGTGAATCATTATACCATCTAAACCACTGTGAATCATTATACCATCTAAACCACTGTGTGAATCATTATACCATCTAAACCACTGTGTGAATCATTATACCATCTAAACCACTGTGTGAATCATTATACCATCTAAACCACTGTGTGAATCATTATACCATCTAAACCACTGAGTGAATCATTATACCATCTAAACCACTGTGTGAATCATTATACCATCTAAACCACTGTGTGAATCATTATACCATCTAAACCACTGTGTGAATCATTATACCATCTAAACCACTGAGTGAATCATTATACCATCTAAACCACTGTGTGAATCATTATACCATCTAAACCACTGTGTGAATCATTATACCATCTAAACCACTGTGTGAATCATTATACCATCTAAACCACTGTGTGAATCATTATACCATCTAAACCACTGTGTGAATCATTATACCATCTAAACCACTGTGTGAATCATTATACCATCTAAACCACTGTGTGAATCATTATACCATCTAAACCACTGTGTGAATCATTATACCATCTAAACCACTGTGTGAATCATTATACCATCTAAACCACTGTGTGAATCATTATACCATCTAAACCACTGTGTGAATCATTATACCATCTAAACCACTGTGTGAATCATTATACCATCTAAACCACTGTGTGAATCATTATACCATCTAAACCACTGTGTGAATCATTATACCATCTAAACCACTGTGTGAATCATTATACCATCTAAACCACTGTGTGAATCATTATACCATCTAAACCACTGTGTGAATCATTATACCATCTAAACCACTGTGTGAATCATTATACCATCTAAACCACTGTGTGAATCATTATACCATCTAAACCACTGTGTGAATCATTATACCATCTAAACCACTGTGTGAATCATTATACCATCTAAACCACTGTGTGAATCATTATACCATCTAAACCACTGTGTGAATCATTATACCATCTAAACCACTGTGTGAATCATTATACCATCTAAACCACTGAGAATCATTATACCATCTAAACCACTGTGTGAATCATTATACCATCTAAACCACTGTGTGAATCATTATACCATCTAAACCACTGTGTGAATCATTATACCATCTAAACCACTGTGTGAATCATTATACCATCTAAACCACTGTGTGAATCATTATACCATCTAAACCACTGTGTGAATCATTATACCATCTAAACCACTGTGTGAATCATTATACCATCTAAACCACTGTGTGAATCATTATACCATCTAAACCACTGTGGAATCATTATACCATCTAAACCACTGTGTGAATCATTATACCATCTAAACCACTGTGTGAATCATTATACCATCTAAACCACTGTGTGAATCATTATACCATCTAAACCACTGTGTGAATCATTATACCATCTAAACCACTGTGTGAATCATTATACCATCTAAACCACTGTGTGAATCATTATACCATCTAAACCACTGTGTGAATCATTATACCATCTAAACCACTGGTGAATCATTATACCATCTAAACCACTGTGTGAATCATTATACCATCTAAACCACTGTGTGAATCATTATACCATCTAAACCACTGTGTGAATCATTATACCATCTAAACCACTGTGTGAATCATTATACCATCTAAACCACTGTGTGAATCATTATACCATCTAAACCACTGTGTGAATCATTATACCATCTAAACCACTGAGTGAATCATTATACCATCTAAACCACTGTGTGAATCATTATACCATCTAAACCACTGTGTGAATCATTATACCATCTAAACCACTGTGTGAATCATTATACCATCTAAACCACTGTGTGAATCATTATACCATCTAAACCACTGTGTGAATCATTATACCATCTAAACCACTGTGTGAATCATTATACCATCTAAACCACTGTGTGAATCATTATACCATCTAAACCACTGTGGAATCATTATACCATCTAAACCACTGTGTGAATCATTATACCATCTAAACCACTGTGTGAATCATTATACCATCTAAACCACTGTGTGAATCATTATACCATCTAAACCACTGTGTGAATCATTATACCATCTAAACCACTGTGTGAATCATTATACCATCTAAACCACTAGTGAATCATTATACCATCTAAACCACTGTGTGAATCATTATACCATCTAAACCACTGTGTGAATCATTATACCATCTAAACCACTGTGTGAATCATTATACCATCTAAACCACTGTGAATCATTATACCATCTAAACCACTGTGTGAATCATTATACCATCTAAACCACTGTGTGAATCATTATACCATCTAAACCACTGTGTGAATCATTATACCATCTAAACCACTGTGTGAATCATTATACCATCTAAACCACTGTGTGAATCATTATACCATCTAAACCACTGTGTGAATCATTATACCATCTAAACCACTGTGTGAATCATTATACCATCTAAACCACTGTGTGAATCATTATACCATCTAAACCACTGTGTGAATCATTATACCATCTAAACCACTGTGTGAATCATTATACCATCTAAACCACTGTGTGAATCATTATACCATCTAAACCACTGTGTGAATCATTATACCATCTAAACCACTGTGTGAATCATTATACCATCTAAACCACTGTGTGAATCATTATACCATCTAAACCACTGTGTGAATCATTATACCATCTAAACCACTGTGTGAATCATTATACCATCTAAACCACTGTGAATCATTATACCATCTAAACCACTGTGTGAATCATTATACCATCTAAACCACTGTGTGAATCATTATACCATCTAAACCACTGTGTGAATCATTATACCATCTAAACCACTGTGTGAATCATTATACCATCTAAACCACTGTGTGAATCATTATACCATCTAAACCACTGTGTGAATCATTATACCATCTAAACCACTGTGTGAATCATTATACCATCTAAACCACTGTGTGAATCATTATACCATCTAAACCACTGTGTGAATCATTATACCATCTAAACCACTGTGTGAATCATTATACCATCTAAACCACTGTGTGAATCATTATACCATCTAAACCACTGTGTGAATCATTATACCATCTAAACCACTGTGTGAATCATTATACCATCTAAACCACTGTGTGAATCATTATACCATCTAAACCACTGTGTGAATCATTATACCATCTAAACCACTGTGTGAATCATTATACCATCTAAACCACTGTGTGAATCATTATACCATCTAAACCACTGTGTGAATCATTATACCATCTAAACCACTGTGTGAATCATTATACCATCTAAACCACTGTGTGAATCATTATACCATCTAAACCACTGTGTGAATCATTATACCATCTAAACCACTGGAGAATCATTATACCATCTAAACCACTGTGTGAATCATTATACCATCTAAACCACTGTGTGAATCATTATACCATCTAAACCACTGTGTGAATCATTATACCATCTAAACCACTGTGTGAATCATTATACCATCTAAACCACTGTGTGAATCATTATACCATCTAAACCACTGTGTGAATCATTATACCATCTAAACCACTGTGTGAATCATTATACCATCTAAACCACTGTGTGAATCATTATACCATCTAAACCACTGTGTGAATCATTATACCATCTAAACCACTGTGTGAATCATTATACCATCTAAACCACTGTGAATCATTATACCATCTAAACCACTGTGTGAATCATTATACCATCTAAACCACTGTGTGAATCATTATACCATCTAAACCACTGTGTGAATCATTATACCATCTAAACCACTGTGTGAATCATTATACCATCTAAACCACTGTGTGAATCATTATACCATCTAAACCACTGTGTGAATCATTATACCATCTAAACCACTGTGTGAATCATTATACCATCTAAACCACTGTGTGAATCATTATACCATCTAAACCACTGTGTGAATCATTATACCATCTAAACCACTGTGTGAATCATTATACCATCTAAACCACTGTGTGAATCATTATACCATCTAAACCACTGTGAATCATTATACCATCTAAACCACTGTGTGAATCATTATACCATCTAAACCACTGTGTGAATCATTATACCATCTAAACCACTGTGTGAATCATTATACCATCTAAACCACTGTGTGAATCATTATACCATCTAAACCACTGTGTGAATCATTATACCATCTAAACCACTGTGTGAATCATTATACCATCTAAACCACTGTGTGAATCATTATACCATCTAAACCACTGTGTGAATCATTATACCATCTAAACCACTGTGTGAATCATTATACCAT
The DNA here is from genome assembly GCF_905237065.1 of Salmo salar. Taxonomy (NCBI): domain Eukaryota; kingdom Metazoa; phylum Chordata; class Actinopteri; order Salmoniformes; family Salmonidae; genus Salmo; species Salmo salar. Next base: position 138,751 of record NW_025547005.1, on the reverse strand, counting down.
CTAAACCACTGTGTGAATCATTATACCATCTAAACCACTGTGTGAATCATTATACCATCTAAACCACTGTGTGAATCATTATACCATCTAAACCACTGTGTGAATCATTATACCATCTAAACCACTGTGTGAATCATTATACCATCTAAACCACTGTGTGAATCATTATACCATCTAAACCACTGTGTGAATCATTATACCATCTAAACCACTGTGTGAATCATTATACCATCTAAACCACTGTGGAATCATTATACCATCTAAACCACTGTGTGAATCATTATACCATCTAAACCACTGTGTGAATCATTATACCATCTAAACCACTGTGTGAATCATTATACCATCTAAACCACTGTGTGAATCATTATACCATCTAAACCACTGTGTGAATCATTATACCATCTAAACCACTGTGTGAATCATTATACCATCTAAACCACTGTGTGAATCATTATACCATCTAAACCACTGTGTGAATCATTATACCATCTAAACCACTGTGTGAATCATTATACCATCTAAACCACTGTGTGAATCATTATACCATCTAAACCACTGAGTGAATCATTATACCATCTAAACCACTGTGTGAATCATTATACCATCTAAACCACTGTGTGAATCATTATACCATCTAAACCACTGTGTGAATCATTATACCATCTAAACCACTGTGTGAATCATTATACCATCTAAACCACTGTGTGAATCATTATACCATCTAAACCACTGTGTGAATCATTATACCATCTAAACCACTGATGTGAATCATTATACCATCTAAACCACTGTGTGAATCATTATACCATCTAAACCACTGTGTGAATCATTATACCATCTAAACCACTGTGTGAATCATTATACCATCTAAACCACTGTGTGAATCATTATACCATCTAAACCACTGTGTGAATCATTATACCATCTAAACCACTGTGTGAATCATTATACCATCTAAACCACTGTGTGAATCATTATACCATCTAAACCACTGTGTGAATCATTATACCATCTAAACCACTGTGAATCATTATACCATCTAAACCACTGTGTGAATCATTATACCATCTAAACCACTGTGTGAATCATTATACCATCTAAACCACTGTGTGAATCATTATACCATCTAAACCACTGTGTGAATCATTATACCATCTAAACCACTGTGTGAATCATTATACCATCTAAACCACTGTGTGAATCATTATACCATCTAAACCACTGTGTGAATCATTATACCATCTAAACCACTGTGTGAATCATTATACCATCTAAACCACTGTGTGAATCATTATACCATCTAAACCACTGTGTGAATCATTATACCATCTAAACCACTGTGTGAATCATTATACCATCTAAACCACTGTGTGAATCATTATACCATCTAAACCATCTAAACCACTGTGAGAATCATTATACCATCTAAACCACTGTGTGAATCATTATACCATCTAAACCACTGTGTGAATCATTATACCATCTAAACCACTGTGTGAATCATTATACCATCTAAACCACTGTGTGAATCATTATACCATCTAAACCACTGTGTGAATCATTATACCATCTAAACCACTGTGTGAATCATTATACCATCTAAACCACTGTGTGAATCATTATACCATCTAAACCACTGTGTGAATCATTATACCATCTAAACCACTGTGAATCATTATACCATCTAAACCACTGTGTGAATCATTATACCATCTAAACCACTGTGTGAATCATTATACCATCTAAACCACTGTGTGAATCATTATACCATCTAAACCACTGTGTGAATCATTATACCATCTAAACCACTGTGTGAATCATTATACCATCTAAACCACTGTGTGAATCATTATACCATCTAAACCACTGTGTGAATCATTATACCATCTAAACCACTGTGTGAATCATTATACCATCTAAACCACTGTGTGAATCATTATACCATCTAAACCACTGTGTGAATCATTATACCATCTAAACCACTGTGTGAATCATTATACCATCTAAACCACTGTGTGAATCATTATACCATCTAAACCACTGTGTGAATCATTATACCATCTAAACCACTGTGAATCATTATACCATCTAAACCACTGAGTGAATCATTATACCATCTAAACCACTGTGTGAATCATTATACCATCTAAACCACTGTGTGAATCATTATACCATCTAAACCACTGTGTGAATCATTATACCATCTAAACCACTGTGTGAATCATTATACCATCTAAACCACTGAGTGAATCATTATACCATCTAAACCACTGAGTGAATCATTATACCATCTAAACCACTGAGTGAATCATTATACCATCTAAACCACTGTGTGAATCATTATACCATCTAAACCACTGTGTGAATCATTATACCATCTAAACCACTGTGTGAATCATTATACCATCTAAACCACTGTGTGAATCATTATACCATCTAAACCACTGTGTGAATCATTATACCATCTAAACCACTGTGTGAATCATTATACCATCTAAACCACTGAGAATCATTATACCATCTAAACCACTGTGTGAATCATTATACCATCTAAACCACTGTGTGAATCATTATACCATCTAAACCACTGTGTGAATCATTATACCATCTAAACCACTGTGTGAATCATTATACCATCTAAACCACTGTGTGAATCATTATACCATCTAAACCACTGTGTGAATCATTATACCATCTAAACCACTGTGTGAATCATTATACCATCTAAACCACTGTGTGAATCATTATACCATCTAAACCACTGTGTGAATCATTATACCATCTAAACCACTGTGTGAATCATTATACCATCTAAACCACTGTGTGAATCATTATACCATCTAAACCACTGTGGAATCATTATACCATCTAAACCACTGTGTGAATCATTATACCATCTAAACCACTGTGGAATCATTATACCATCTAAACCACTGTGTGAATCATTATACCATCTAAACCACTGTGTGAATCATTATACCATCTAAACCACTGTGAATCATTATACCATCTAAACCACTGTGTGAATCATTATACCATCTAAACCACTGTGTGAATCATTATACCATCTAAACCACTGTGTGAATCATTATACCATCTAAACCACTGTGTGAATCATTATACCATCTAAACCACTGTGTGAATCATTATACCATCTAAACCACTGTGTGAATCATTATACCATCTAAACCACTGTGTGAATCATTATACCATCTAAACCACTGTGTGAATCATTATACCATCTAAACCACTGTGTGAATCATTATACCATCTAAACCACTGTGTGAATCATTATACCATCTAAACCACTGTGAATCATTATACCATCTAAACCACTGTGTGAATCATTATACCATCTAAACCACTGTGTGAATCATTATACCATCTAAACCACTGTGTGAATCATTATACCATCTAAACCACTGTGAATCATTATACCATCTAAACCACTGTGTGAATCATTATACCATCTAAACCACTGTGTGAATCATTATACCATCTAAACCACTGTGTGAATCATTATACCATCTAAACCACTGTGAATCATTATACCATCTAAACCACTGTGTGAATCATTATACCATCTAAACCACTGTGTGAATCATTATACCATCTAAACCACTGTGTGAATCATTATACCATCTAAACCACTGTGAGAATCATTATACCATCTAAACCACTGTGTGAATCATTATACCATCTAAACCACTGTGTGAATCATTATACCATCTAAACCACTGTGTGAATCATTATACCATCTAAACCACTGTGTGAATCATTATACCATCTAAACCACTGTGTGAATCATTATACCATCTAAACCACTGTGTGAATCATTATACCATCTAAACCACTGTGTGAATCATTATACCATCTAAACCACTGTGTGAATCATTATACCATCTAAACCACTGTGAATCATTATACCATCTAAACCACTGTGTGAATCATTATACCATCTAAACCACTGTGTGAATCATTATACCATCTAAACCACTGTGTGAATCATTATACCATCTAAACCACTGTGTGAATCATTATACCATCTAAACCACTGTGTGAATCATTATACCATCTAAACCACTGTGTGAATCATTATACCATCTAAACCACTGTGTGAATCATTATACCATCTAAACCACTGTGTGAATCATTATACCATCTAAACCACTGTGTGAATCATTATACCATCTAAACCACTGTGTGAATCATTATACCATCTAAACCACTGTGTGAATCATTATACCATCTAAACCACTGTGGAATCATTATACCATCTAAACCACTGTGTGAATCATTATACCATCTAAACCACTGTGTGAATCATTATACCATCTAAACCACTGTGTGAATCATTATACCATCTAAACCACTGTGTGAATCATTATACCATCTAAACCACTGTGTGAATCATTATACCATCTAAACCACTGTGTGAATCATTATACCATCTAAACCACTGTGTGAATCATTATACCATCTAAACCACTGTGTGAATCATTATACCATCTAAACCACTGTGTGAATCATTATACCATCTAAACCACTGTGTGAATCATTATACCATCTAAACCACTGTGTGAATCATTATACCATCTAAACCACTGTGTGAATCATTATACCATCTAAACCACTGTGTGAATCATTATACCATCTAAACCACTGTGTGAATCATTATACCATCTAAACCACTGTGTGAATCATTATACCATCTAAACCACTGTGTGAATCATTATACCATCTAAACCACTGTGTGAATCATTATACCATCTAAACCACTGTGTGAATCATTATACCATCTAAACCACTGTGTGAATCATTATACCATCTAAACCACTGTGTGAATCATTATACCATCTAAACCACTGTGTGAATCATTATACCATCTAAACCACTGTGTGAATCATTATACCATCTAAACCACTGTGGAATCATTATACCATCTAAACCACTGTGTGAATCATTATACCATCTAAACCACTGTGTGAATCATTATACCATCTAAACCACTGTGTGAATCATTATACCATCTAAACCACTGTGTGAATCATTATACCATCTAAACCACTGTGTGAATCATTATACCATCTAAACCACTGTGTGAATCATTATACCATCTAAACCACTGTGTGAATCATTATACCATCTAAACCACTGTGTGAATCATTATACCATCTAAACCACTGAGTGAATCATTATACCATCTAAACCACTGTGTGAATCATTATACCATCTAAACCACTGTGTGAATCATTATACCATCTAAACCACTGTGTGAATCATTATACCATCTAAACCACTGTGTGAATCATTATACCATCTAAACCACTGTGTGAATCATTATACCATCTAAACCACTGTGTGAATCATTATACCATCTAAACCACTGTGTGAATCATTATACCATCTAAACCACTGTGTGAATCATTATACCATCTAAACCACTGTGTGAATCATTATACCATCTAAACCACTGTGTGAATCATTATACCATCTAAACCACTGTGTGAATCATTATACCATCTAAACCACTGTGGAATCATTATACCATCTAAACCACTGTGTGAATCATTATACCATCTAAACCACTGTGTGAATCATTATACCATCTAAACCACTGTGTGAATCATTATACCATCTAAACCACTGTGTGAATCATTATACCATCTAAACCACTGAGTGAATCATTATACCATCTAAACCACTGTGTGAATCATTATACCATCTAAACCACTGTGTGAATCATTATACCATCTAAACCACTGTGTGAATCATTATACCATCTAAACCACTGTGTGAATCATTATACCATCTAAACCACTGTGTGAATCATTATACCATCTAAACCACTGTGTGAATCATTATACCATCTAAACCACTGTGTGAATCATTATACCATCTAAACCACTGTGTGAATCATTATACCATCTAAACCACTGTGTGAATCATTATACCATCTAAACCACTGTGTGAATCATTATACCATCTAAACCACTGAGTGAATCATTATACCATCTAAACCACTGTGTGAATCATTATACCATCTAAACCACTGTGTGAATCATTATACCATCTAAACCACTGTGTGAATCATTATACCATCTAAACCACTGTGTGAATCATTATACCATCTAAACCACTGTGTGAATCATTATACCATCTAAACCACTGTGTGAATCATTATACCATCTAAACCACTGTGTGAATCATTATACCATCTAAACCACTGTGTGAATCATTATACCATCTAAACCACTGTGTGAATCATTATACCATCTAAACCACTGTGTGAATCATTATACCATCTAAACCACTGTGTGAATCATTATACCATCTAAACCACTGTGTGAATCATTATACCATCTAAACCACTGTGTGAATCATTATACCATCTAAACCACTGTGTGAATCATTATACCATCTAAACCACTGTGTGAATCATTATACCATCTAAACCACTGTGTGAATCATTATACCATCTAAACCACTGTGTGAATCATTATACCATCTAAACCACTGTGGAATCATTATACCATCTAAACCACTGTGTGAATCATTATACCATCTAAACCACTGTGTGAATCATTATACCATCTAAACCACTGTGTGAATCATTATACCATCTAAACCACTGTGTGAATCATTATACCATCTAAACCACTGTGTGAATCATTATACCATCTAAACCACTGTGTGAATCATTATACCATCTAAACCACTGTGTGAATCATTATACCATCTAAACCACTGTGTGAATCATTATACCATCTAAACCACTGTGTGAATCATTATACCATCTAAACCACTGTGTGAATCATTATACCATCTAAACCACTGTGTGAATCATTATACCATCTAAACCACTGTGTGAATCATTATACCATCTAAACCACTGTGTGAATCATTATACCATCTAAACCACTGTGTGAATCATTATACCATCTAAACCACTGTGTGAATCATTATACCATCTAAACCACTGTGTGAATCATTATACCATCTAAACCACTGTGTGAATCATTATACCATCTAAACCACTGTGTGAATCATTATACCATCTAAACCACTGTGTGAATCATTATACCATCTAAACCACTGTGTGAATCATTATACCATCTAAACCACTGTGTGAATCATTATACCATCTAAACCACTGTGAATCATTATACCATCTAAACCACTGTGTGAATCATTATACCATCTAAACCACTGTGTGAATCATTATACCATCTAAACCACTGTGTGAATCATTATACCATCTAAACCACTGTGTGAATCATTATACCATCTAAACCACTGTGGAATCATTATACCATCTAAACCACTGTGTGAATCATTATACCATCTAAACCACTGTGTGAATCATTATACCATCTAAACCACTGTGTGAATCATTATACCATCTAAACCACTGTGTGAATCATTATACCATCTAAACCACTGTGCGAATCATTATACCATCTAAACCACTGTGTGAATCATTATACCATCTAAACCACTGTGTGAATCATTATACCATCTAAACCACTGTGTGAATCATTATACCATCTAAACCACTGTGTGAATCATTATACCATCTAAACCACTGTGTGAATCATTATACCATCTAAACCACTGAGTGAATCATTATACCATCTAAACCACTGTGAGAATCATTATACCATCTAAACCACTGTGTGAATCATTATACCATCTAAACCACTGTGAGAATCATTATACCATCTAAACCACTGTGTGAATCATTATACCATCTAAACCACTGTGTGAATCATTATACCATCTAAACCACTGTGTGAATCATTATACCATCTAAACCACTGTGTGAATCATTATACCATCTAAACCACTGTGAATCATTATACCATCTAAACCACTGTGTGAATCATTATACCATCTAAACCACTGTGTGAATCATTATACCATCTAAACCACTGTGTGAATCATTATACCATCTAAACCACTGTGTGAATCATTATACCATCTAAACCACTGTGTGAATCATTATACCATCTAAACCACTGTGTGAATCATTATACCATCTAAACCACTGTGTGAATCATTATACCATCTAAACCACTGAGTGAATCATTATACCATCTAAACCACTGTGTGAATCATTATACCATCTAAACCACTGTGTGAATCATTATACCATCTAAACCACTGTGTGAATCATTATACCATCTAAACCACTGTGTGAATCATTATACCATCTAAACCACTGTGGAATCATTATACCATCTAAACCACTGTGTGAATCATTATACCATCTAAACCACTGTGGAATCATTATACCATCTAAACCACTGTGTGAATCATTATACCATCTAAACCACTGAGTGAATCATTATACCATCTAAACCACTGTGTGAATCATTATACCATCTAAACCACTGTGTGAATCATTATACCATCTAAACCACTGTGTGAATCATTATACCATCTAAACCACTGTGTGAATCATTATACCATCTAAACCACTGTGTGAATCATTATACCATCTAAACCACTGTGTGAATCATTATACCATCTAAACCACTGTGTGAATCATTATACCATCTAAACCACTGTGTGAATCATTATACCATCTAAACCACTGTGTGAATCATTATACCATCTAAACCACTGTGTGAATCATTATACCATCTAAACCACTGTGTGAATCATTATACCATCTAAACCACTGTGTGAATCATTATACCATCTAAACCACTGTGTGAATCATTATACCATCTAAACCACTGTGGAATCATTATACCATCTAAACCACTGTGTGAATCATTATACCATCTAAACCACTGTGTGAATCATTATACCATCTAAACCACTGAGTGAATCATTATACCATCTAAACCACTGTGTGAATCATTATACCATCTAAACCACTGTGTGAATCATTATACCATCTAAACCACTGTGTGAATCATTATACCATCTAAACCACTGTGTGAATCATTATACCATCTAAACCACTGTGTGAATCATTATACCATCTAAACCACTGTGTGAATCATTATACCATCTAAACCACTGTGTGAATCATTATACCATCTAAACCACTGTGTGAATCATTATACCATCTAAACCACTGTGTGAATCATTATACCATCTAAACCACTGTGAATCATTATACCATCTAAACCACTGTGGAATCATTATACCATCTAAACCACTGTGTGAATCATTATACCATCTAAACCACTGTGTGAATCATTATACCATCTAAACCACTGAGTGAATCATTATACCATCTAAACCACTGTGTGAATCATTATACCATCTAAACCACTGTGGAATCATTATACCATCTAAACCACTGTGTGAATCATTATACCATCTAAACCACTGTGTGAATCATTATACCATCTAAACCACTGTGTGAATCATTATACCATCTAAACCACTGTGTGAATCATTATACCATCTAAACCACTGTGTGAATCATTATACCATCTAAACCACTGTGTGAATCATTATACCATCTAAACCACTGTGCGAATCATTATACCATCTAAACCACTGTGTGAATCATTATACCATCTAAACCACTGTGTGAATCATTATACCATCTAAACCACTGTGTGAATCATTATACCATCTAAACCACTGTGTGAATCATTATACCATCTAAACCACTGTGTGAATCATTATACCATCTAAACCACTGTGCGAATCATTATACCATCTAAACCACTGTGTGAATCATTATACCATCTAAACCACTGTGTGAATCATTATACCATCTAAACCACTGTGTGAATCATTATACCATCTAAACCACTGAGTGAATCATTATACCATCTAAACCACTGTGTGAATCATTATACCATCTAAACCACTGTGGAATCATTATACCATCTAAACCACTGTGTGAATCATTATACCATCTAAACCACTGAGTGAATCATTATACCATCTAAACCACTGTGTGAATCATTATACCATCTAAACCACTGTGTGAATCATTATACCATCTAAACCACTGTGTGAATCATTATACCATCTAAACCACTGGAGAATCATTATACCATCTAAACCACTGTGAATCATTATACCATCTAAACCACTGTGTGAATCATTATACCATCTAAACCACTGTGTGAATCATTATACCATCTAAACCACTGTGTGAATCATTATACCATCTAAACCACTGTGTGAATCATTATACCATCTAAACCACTGTGTGAATCATTATACCATCTAAACCACTGTGTGAATCATTATACCATCTAAACCACTGAGTGAATCATTATACCATCTAAACCACTGTGGAATCATTATACCATCTAAACCACTGTGTGAATCATTATACCATCTAAACCACTGTGTGAATCATTATACCATCTAAACCACTGTGTGAATCATTATACCATCTAAACCACTGTGTGAATCATTATACCATCTAAACCACTGTGAATCATTATACCATCTAAACCACTGTGTGAATCATTATACCATCTAAACCACTGTGTGAATCATTATACCATCTAAACCACTGTGCGAATCATTATACCATCTAAACCACTGTGTAATCATTATACCATCTAAACCACTGTGTGAATCATTATACCATCTAAACCACTGTGTGAATCATTATACCATCTAAACCACTGTGTGAATCATTATACCATCTAAACCACTGTGTGAATCATTATACCATCTAAACCACTGTGTGAATCATTATACCATCTAAACCACTGTGTGAATCATTATACCATCTAAACCACTGTGTGAATCATTATACCATCTAAACCACTGTGTGAATCATTATACCATCTAAACCACTGTGTGAATCATTATACCATCTAAACCACTGTGTGAATCATTATACCATCTAAACCACTGTGTGAATCATTATACCATCTAAACCACTGTGTGAATCATTATACCATCTAAACCACTGTGGAATCATTATACCATCTAAACCACTGTGTGAATCATTATACCATCTAAACCACTGTGTGAATCATTATACCATCTAAACCACTGTGGAATCATTATACCATCTAAACCACTGTGTGAATCATTATACCATCTAAACCACTGAGAATCATTATACCATCTAAACCACTGTGAATCATTATACCATCTAAACCACTGTGAATCATTATACCATCTAAACCACTGTGTGAATCATTATACCATCTAAACCACTGTGAATCATTATACCATCTAAACCACTGTGGAATCATTATACCATCTAAACCACTGTGTGAATCATTATACCATCTAAACCACTGTGTGAATCATTATACCATCTAAACCACTGTGTGAATCATTATACCATCTAAACCACTGTGTGAATCATTATACCATCTAAACCACTGTGTGAATCATTATACCATCTAAACCACTGTGGAATCATTATACCATCTAAACCACTGTGTGAATCATTATACCATCTAAACCACTGTGTGAATCATTATACCATCTAAACCACTGTGTGAATCATTATACCATCTAAACCACTGTGTGAATCATTATACCATCTAAACCACTGTGTGAATCATTATACCATCTAAACCACTGTGTGAATCATTATACCATCTAAACCACTGTGTGAATCATTATACCATCTAAACCACTGTGTGAATCATTATACCATCTAAACCACTGTGTGAATCATTATACCATCTAAACCACTGTGAGAATCATTATACCATCTAAACCACTGTGTGAATCATTATACCATCTAAACCACTGTGGAATCATTATACCATCTAAACCACTGTGTGAATCATTATACCATCTAAACCACTGTGGAATCATTATACCATCTAAACCACTGTGTGAATCATTATACCATCTAAACCACTGTGTGAATCATTATACCATCTAAACCACTGTGGAATCATTATACCATCTAAACCACAGGTGAATCATTATACCATCTAAACCACTGTGTGAATCATTATACCATCTAAACCACTGTGAATCATTATACCATCTAAACCACTGTGTGAATCATTATACCATCTAAACCACTGTGTGAATCATTATACCATCTAAACCACTGTGTGAATCATTATACCATCTAAACCACTGTGTAATCATTATACCATCTAAACCACTGTGTGAATCATTATACCATCTAAACCACTGTGTGAATCATTATACCATCTAAACCACTGTGTGAATCATTATACCATCTAAACCACTGTGGAATCATTATACCATCTAAACCACTGAGAGAATCATTATACCATCTAAACCACTGTGTGAATCATTATACCATCTAAACCACTGTGTGAATCATTATACCATCTAAACCACTGTGTGAATCATTATACCATCTAAACCACTGTGGAATCATTATACCATCTAAACCACTGTGTGAATCATTATACCATCTAAACCACTGTGTGAATCATTATACCATCTAAACCACTGAGTGAATCATTATACCATCTAAACCACTGTGAATCATTATACCATCTAAACCACTGTGTGAATCATTATACCATCTAAACCACTGTGTGAATCATTATACCATCTAAACCACTGTGTGAATCATTATACCATCTAAACCACTGTGTGAATCATTATACCATCTAAACCACTGTGTGAATCATTATACCATCTAAACCACTGTGTGAATCATTATACCATCTAAACCACTGTGTGAATCATTATACCATCTAAACCACTGAGCGAATCATTATACCATCTAAACCACTGTGTGAATCATTATACCATCTAAACCACTGTGTGAATCATTATACCATCTAAACCACTGTGGAATCATTATACCATCTAAACCACTGTGTGAATCATTATACCATCTAAACCACTGTGTGAATCATTATACCATCTAAACCACTGTGTGAATCATTATACCATCTAAACCACTGTGTGAATCATTATACCATCTAAACCACTGTGTGAATCATTATACCATCTAAACCACTGTGTGAATCATTATACCATCTAAACCACTGTGTGAATCATTATACCATCTAAACCACTGAGTGAATCATTATACCATCTAAACCACTGTGTGAATCATTATACCATCTAAACCACTGTGTGAATCATTATACCATCTAAACCACTGTGTGAATCATTATACCATCTAAACCACTGTGTGAATCATTATACCATCTAAACCACTGTGTAATCATTATACCATCTAAACCACTGTGTGAATCATTATACCATCTAAACCACTGTGTGAATCATTATACCATCTAAACCACTGAGTGAATCATTATACCATCTAAACCACTGTGAATCATTATACCATCTAAACCACTGTGTGAATCATTATACCATCTAAACCACTGTGTCGAATCATTATACCATCTAAACCACTGTGTGAATCATTATACCATCTAAACCACTGTGTGAATCATTATACCATCTAAACCACTGTGTGAATCATTATACCATCTAAACCACTGTGTGAATCATTATACCATCTAAACCACTGTGTGAATCATTATACCATCTAAACCACTGTGTGAATCATTATACCATCTAAACCACTGTGTGAATCATTATACCATCTAAACCACTGTGTGAATCATTATACCATCTAAACCACTGTGTGAATCATTATACCATCTAAACCACTGTGTGAATCATTATACCATCTAAACCACTGTGCGAATCATTATACCATCTAAACCACTGAGTGAATCATTATACCATCTAAACCACTGAGTGAATCATTATACCATCTAAACCACTGTGTGAATCATTATACCATCTAAACCACTGTGTGAATCATTATACCATCTAAACCACTGTGTGAATCATTATACCATCTAAACCACTGTGTGAATCATTATACCATCTAAACCACTGAGTGAATCATTATACCATCTAAACCACTGTGTGAATCATTATACCATCTAAACCACTGTGTGAATCATTATACCATCTAAACCACTGTGTGAATCATTATACCATCTAAACCACTGTGTGAATCATTATACCATCTAAACCACTGTGTGAATCATTATACCATCTAAACCACTGTGTGAATCATTATACCATCTAAACCACTGTGTGAATCATTATACCATCTAAACCACTGTGTGAATCATTATACCATCTAAACCACTGTGATGAATCATTATACCATCTAAACCACTGTGTGAATCATTATACCATCTAAACCACTGTGTGAATCATTATACCATCTAAACCACTGTGTGAATCATTATACCATCTAAACCACTGTGTGAATCATTATACCATCTAAACCACTGTGAATCATTATACCATCTAAACCACTGTGAATCATTATACCATCTAAACCACTGTGTGAATCATTATACCATCTAAACCACTGTGTGAATCATTATACCATCTAAACCACTGTGTGAATCATTATACCATCTAAACCACTGAGGAATCATTATACCATCTAAACCACTGTGTGAATCATTATACCATCTAAACCACTGTGTGAATCATTATACCATCTAAACCACTGTGTGAATCATTATACCATCTAAACCACTGTGTGAATCATTATACCATCTAAACCACTGTGTGAATCATTATACCATCTAAACCACTGTGAATCATTATACCATCTAAACCACTGTGTGAATCATTATACCATCTAAACCACTGTGTGAATCATTATACCATCTAAACCACTGTGTGAATCATTATACCATCTAAACCACTGTGTGAATCATTATACCATCTAAACCACTGTGTGAATCATTATACCATCTAAACCACTGTGTGAATCATTATACCATCTAAACCACTGTGTGAATCATTATACCATCTAAACCACTGTGTGAATCATTATACCATCTAAACCACTGTGAATCATTATACCATCTAAACCACTGTGTGAATCATTATACCATCTAAACCACTGTGTGAATCATTATACCATCTAAACCACTGTGTGAATCATTATACCATCTAAACCACTGTGTGAATCATTATACCATCTAAACCACTGAGAATCATTATACCATCTAAACCACTGTGTGAATCATTATACCATCTAAACCACTGTGAATCATTATACCATCTAAACCACTGTGTGAATCATTATACCATCTAAACCACTGTGAATCATTATACCATCTAAACCACTGTGTGAATCATTATACCATCTAAACCACTGTGTGAATCATTATACCATCTAAACCACTGTGTGAATCATTATACCATCTAAACCACTGTGTGAATCATTATACCATCTAAACCACTGTGTGAATCATTATACCATCTAAACCACTGTGTGAATCATTATACCATCTAAACCACTGTGTGAATCATTATACCATCTAAACCACTGTGTGAATCATTATACCATCTAAACCACTGTGTGAATCATTATACCATCTAAACCACTGTGTGAATCATTATACCATCTAAACCACTGTGTGAATCATTATACCATCTAAACCACTGGGAATCATTATACCATCTAAACCACTGTGTGAATCATTATACCATCTAAACCACTGTGTGAATCATTATACCATCTAAACCACTGTGCAATCATTATACCATCTAAACCACTGTGTGAATCATTATACCATCTAAACCACTGTGTGAATCATTATACCATCTAAACCACTGTGTGAATCATTATACCATCTAAACCACTGTGTGAATCATTATACCATCTAAACCACTGATGGAATCATTATACCATCTAAACCACTGTGCTGAATCATTATACCATCTAAACCACTGTGTGAATCATTATACCATCTAAACCACTGTAGTGAATCATTATACCATCTAAACCACTGTGTGAATCATTATACCATCTAAACCACTGTGTGAATCATTATACCATCTAAACCACTGTGTGAATCATTATACCATCTAAACCACTGTGTGAATCATTATACCATCTAAACCACTGTGTAATCATTATACCATCTAAACCACTGTGTGAATCATTATACCATCTAAACCACTGTGTGAATCATTATACCATCTAAACCACTGAGGAATCATTATACCATCTAAACCACTGTGTGAATCATTATACCATCTAAACCACTGTGTGAATCATTATACCATCTAAACCACTGTGTGAATCATTATACCATCTAAACCACTGTGTGAATCATTATACCATCTAAACCACTGTGAATCATTATACCATCTAAACCACTGTGCGAATCATTATACCATCTAAACCACTGTGGAATCGTTATACCATCTAAACCACTGTGTGAATCATTATACCATCTAAACCACTGTGTGAATCATTATACCATCTAAACCACTGTGTGAATCATTATACCATCTAAACCACTGAGTGAATCATTATACCATCTAAACCACTGTGTGAATCATTATACCATCTAAACCACTGTGTGAATCATTATACCATCTAAACCACTGTGTGAATCATTATACCATCTAAACCACTGTGTGAATCATTATACCATCTAAACCACTGTGTGAATCATTATACCATCTAAACCACTGTGTGAATCATTATACCATCTAAACCACTGAGTGAATCATTATACCATCTAAACCACTGTGTGAATCATTATACCATCTAAACCACTGTGTGAATCATTATACCATCTAAACCACTGTGTGAATCATTATACCATCTAAACCACTGTGTGAATCATTATACCATCTAAACCACTGTGTGAATCATTATACCATCTAAACCACTGTGTGAATCATTATACCATCTAAACCACTGTGTGAATCATTATACCATCTAAACCACTGTGAGAATCATTATACCATCTAAACCACTGTGTGAATCATTATACCATCTAAACCACTGTGTGAATCATTATACCATCTAAACCACTGTGTGAATCATTATACCATCTAAACCACTGTGCGAATCATTATACCATCTAAACCACTGTGAATCATTATACCATCTAAACCACTGTGGAATCATTATACCATCTAAACCACTGTGAATCATTATACCATCTAAACCACTGTGTGAATCATTATACCATCTAAACCACTGAGAGAATCATTATACCATCTAAACCACTGAGAATCATTATACCATCTAAACCACTGTGAATCATTATACCATCTAAACCACTGTGTGAATCATTATACCATCTAAACCACTGTGTCGAATCATTATACCATCTAAACCACTGTGTGAATCATTATACCATCTAAACCACTGTGTGAATCATTATACCATCTAAACCACTGTGTGAATCATTATACCATCTAAACCACTGTGTGAATCATTATACCATCTAAACCACTGTGTGAATCATTATACCATCTAAACCACTGAGTGAATCATTATACCATCTAAACCACTGAGAGAATCATTATACCATCTAAACCACTGAGAATCATTATACCATCTAAACCACTGTGTGAATCATTATACCATCAAACCACTGTGTGAATCATTATACCATCTAAACCACTGTGGAATCATTATACCATCTAAACCACTGTGCGAATCATTATACCATCTAAACCACTGAGTGAATCATTATACCATCTAAACCACTGTGAGAATCATTATACCATCTAAACCACTGTGGGGAATCATTATACCATCTAAACCACTGTGGAATCATTATACCATCTAAACCACTGTGTGAATCATTATACCATCTAAACCACTGTGTGAATCATTATACCATCTAAACCACTGTGTGAATCATTATACCATCTAAACCACTGTGTGAATCGTTATACCATCTAAACCACTGAGAATCATTATACCATCTAAACCACTGTGTGAATCATTATACCATCTAAACCACTGTGTGAATCATTATACCATCTAAACCACTGTGTGAATCATTATACCATCTAAACCACTGTGAGAATCATTATACCATCTAAACCACAGTGTGAATCATTATACCATCTAAACCACTGCGAATCATTATACCATCTAAACCACTGTGTGAATCATTATACCATCTAAACCACTGTGTGAATCATTATACCATCTAAACCACTGAGGAATCATTATACCATCTAAACCACTGTGTGAATCATTATACCATCTAAACCACTGTGTGAATCATTATACCATCTAAACCACTGTGTGAATCATTATACCATCTAAACCACTGTGTGAATCATTATACCATCTAAACCACTGTGGGAATCATTATACCATCTAAACCACTGTGGAATCATTATACCATCTAAACCACTGTGTGAATCATTATACCATCTAAACCACTGTGAATCATTATACCATCTAAACCACTGTGTGAATCATTATACCATCTAAACCACTGAGAATCATTATACCATCTAAACCACTGTGTGAATCATTATACCATCTAAACCACTGTGCGAATCATTATACCATCTAAACCACTGTGCGAATCATTATACCATCTAAACCACTGTGTGAATCATTATACCATCTAAACCACTGTGTGAATCATTATACCATCTAAACCACTGTGTGAATCATTATACCATCTAAACCACTGAGTGAATCATTATACCATCTAAACCACTGTGAGAATCATTATACCATCTAAACCACTGTGAAAAGAATCATTATACCATCTAAACCACTGTGTGAATCATTATACCATCTAAACCACTGTGTGAATCATTATACCATCTAAACCACTGTGGAATCATTATACCATCTAAACCACTGTGTGAATCATTATACCATCTAAACCACTGTGCAATCATTATACCATCTAAACCACTGTGCGAATCATTATACCATCTAAACCACTGTGTTCGAATCATTATACCATCTAAACCACTGTGTGAATCATTATACCATCTAAACCACTGTGTGAATCATTATACCATCTAAACCACTGTGTGAATCATTATACCATCTAAACCACTGTGTGAATCATTATACCATCTAAACCACTGTGTGAATCATTATACCATCTAAACCACTGTGTGAATCATTATACCATCTAAACCACTGAGTGAATCATTATACCATCTAAACCACTGAGTGAATCATTATACCATCTAAACCACTGTGTGAATCATTATACCATCTAAACCACTGTGTGAATCATTATACCATCTAAACCACTGTGTGAATCATTATACCATCTAAACCACTGTGTGAATCATTATACCATCTAAACCACTGTGTGAATCATTATACCATCTAAACCACTGTGTGAATCATTATACCATCTAAACCACTGTGAGAATCATTATACCATCTAAACCACTGTGTGAATCATTATACCATCTAAACCACTGTGTGAATCATTATACCATCTAAACCACTGTGTGAATCATTATACCATCTAAACCACTGTGTGAATCATTATACCATCTAAACCACTGTGTGAATCATTATACCATCTAAACCACTGTGTGAATCATTATACCATCTAAACCACTGTGTGAATCATTATACCATCTAAACCACCGTGTGAATCATTATACCATCTAAACCACTGTGTGAATCATTATACCATCTAAACCACTGTGTGAATCATTATACCATCTAAACCACTGTGTGAATCATTATACCATCTAAACCACTGTGTGAATCATTATACCATCTAAACCACTGTGTGAATCATTATACCATCTAAACCACTGAGTGAATCATTATACCATCTAAACCACTGAGAGAATCATTATACCATCTAAACCACTGTGTGAATCATTATACCATCTAAACCACTGTGTGAATCATTATACCATCTAAACCACTGTGTGAATCATTATACCATCTAAACCACTGTGTGAATCATTATACCATCTAAACCACTGTGTGAATCATTATACCATCTAAACCACTGAGTGAATCATTATACCATCTAAACCACTGAGTGAATCATTATAC
Source organism: Salmo salar (assembly GCF_905237065.1). Taxonomy (NCBI): domain Eukaryota; kingdom Metazoa; phylum Chordata; class Actinopteri; order Salmoniformes; family Salmonidae; genus Salmo; species Salmo salar. Next base: position 118,989 of record NW_025547005.1, on the reverse strand, counting down.
CATCTAAACCACTGTGTGAATCATTATACCATCTAAACCACTGTGTGAATCATTATACCATCTAAACCACTGTGTGAATCATTATACCATCTAAACCACTGTGTGAATCATTATACCATCTAAACCACTGTGTGAATCATTATACCATCTAAACCACTGTGTGAATCATTATACCATCTAAACCACTGTGTGAATCATTATACCATCTAAACCACTGTGTGAATCATTATACCATCTAAACCACTGTGTGAATCATTATACCATCTAAACCACTGTGAATCATTATACCATCTAAACCACTGTGTGAATCATTATACCATCTAAACCACTGTGTGAATCATTATACCATCTAAACCACTGTGTGAATCATTATACCATCTAAACCACTGTGTGAATCATTATACCATCTAAACCACTGTGTGAATCATTATACCATCTAAACCACTGTGGAATCATTATACCATCTAAACCACTGTGTGAATCATTATACCATCTAAACCACTGTGTGAATCATTATACCATCTAAACCACTGTGGAATCATTATACCATCTAAACCACTGTGTGAATCATTATACCATCTAAACCACTGTGTGAATCATTATACCATCTAAACCACTGTGTGAATCATTATACCATCTAAACCACTGTGTGAATCATTATACCATCTAAACCACTGTGTGAATCATTATACCATCTAAACCACTGTGTGAATCATTATACCATCTAAACCACTGTGTGAATCATTATACCATCTAAACCACTGTGTGAATCATTATACCATCTAAACCACTGTGTGAATCATTATACCATCTAAACCACTGTGGAATCATTATACCATCTAAACCACTGTGTGAATCATTATACCATCTAAACCACTGTGTGAATCATTATACCATCTAAACCACTGTGTGAATCATTATACCATCTAAACCACTGTGTGAATCATTATACCATCTAAACCACTGTGTGAATCATTATACCATCTAAACCACTGTGTGAATCATTATACCATCTAAACCACTGTGTGAATCATTATACCATCTAAACCACTGTGTGAATCATTATACCATCTAAACCACTGTGTGAATCATTATACCATCTAAACCACTGTGTGAATCATTATACCATCTAAACCACAGAGTGAATCATTATACCATCTAAACCACTGTGTGAATCATTATACCATCTAAACCACTGTGTGAATCATTATACCATCTAAACCACTGTGTGAATCATTATACCATCTAAACCACTGTGTGAATCATTATACCATCTAAACCACTGTGTGAATCATTATACCATCTAAACCACTGTGTGAATCATTATACCATCTAAACCACTGTGTGAATCATTATACCATCTAAACCACTGTGTGAATCATTATACCATCTAAACCACTGTGTAATCATTATACCATCTAAACCACTGTGTGAATCATTATACCATCTAAACCACTGTGGAATCATTATACCATCTAAACCACTGTGTGAATCATTATACCATCTAAACCACTGTGTGAATCATTATACCATCTAAACCACTGTGTGAATCATTATACCATCTAAACCACTGTGAATCATTATACCATCTAAACCACTGTGTGAATCATTATACCATCTAAACCACTGTGTGAATCATTATACCATCTAAACCACTGTGTGAATCATTATACCATCTAAACCACTGAGTGAATCATTATACCATCTAAACCACTGTGTGAATCATTATACCATCTAAACCACTGTGTGAATCATTATACCATCTAAACCACTGTGTGAATCATTATACCATCTAAACCACTGTGTAATCATTATACCATCTAAACCACTGTGGAATCATTATACCATCTAAACCACTGTGTGAATCATTATACCATCTAAACCACTGAGGAATCATTATACCATCTAAACCACTGTGTGAATCATTATACCATCTAAACCACTGTGTGAATCATTATACCATCTAAACCACTGTGTGAATCATTATACCATCTAAACCACTGTGTGAATCATTATACCATCTAAACCACTGTGTGAATCATTATACCATCTAAACCACTGTGTGAATCATTATACCATCTAAACCACTGTGTGAATCATTATACCATCTAAACCACTGTGTGAATCATTATACCATCTAAACCACTGTGTGAATCATTATACCATCTAAACCACTGTGTGAATCATTATACCATCTAAACCACTGTGTGAATCATTATACCATCTAAACCACTGTGTGAATCATTATACCATCTAAACCACTGTGTGAATCATTATACCATCTAAACCACTGTGTGAATCATTATACCATCTAAACCACTGTGTGAATCATTATACCATCTAAACCACTGTGAATCATTATACCATCTAAACCACTGTGTGAATCATTATACCATCTAAACCACTGTGTGAATCATTATACCATCTAAACCACTGTGTGAATCATTATACCATCTAAACCACTGAGTGAATCATTATACCATCTAAACCACTGTGTGAATCATTATACCATCTAAACCACTGTGTGAATCATTATACCATCTAAACCACAGTGTGAATCATTATACCATCTAAACCACTGTGTGAATCATTATACCATCTAAACCACTGTGTGAATCATTATACCATCTAAACCACTGTGTGAATCATTATACCATCTAAACCACAGTGTGAATCATTATACCATCTAAACCACTGTGAATCATTATACCATCTAAACCACAGTGTGAATCATTATACCATCTAAACCACAGTGTGAATCATTATACCATCTAAACCACAGTGTGAATCATTATACCATCTAAACCACTGTGTGAATCATTATACCATCTAAACCACTGTGTGAATCATTATACCATCTAAACCACTGTGTGAATCATTATACCATCTAAACCACTGAGGAATCATTATACCATCTAAACCACTGTGTGAATCATTATACCATCTAAACCACTGTGTGAATCATTATACCATCTAAACCACAGTGTGAATCATTATACCATCTAAACCACTGTGTGAATCATTATACCATCTAAACCACTGTGTGAATCATTATACCATCTAAACCACTGTGTGAATCATTATACCATCTAAACCACTGAGGAATCATTATACCATCTAAACCACTGTGTGAATCATTATACCATCTAAACCACTGTGTGAATCATTATACCATCTAAACCACTGTGTGAATCATTATACCATCTAAACCACTGTGTGAATCATTATACCATCTAAACCACTGTGTGAATCATTATACCATCTAAACCACTGTGGAATCATTATACCATCTAAACCACTGTGAGAATCATTATACCATCTAAACCACTGAGTAATCATTATACCATCTAAACCACTGTGTGAATCATTATACCATCTAAACCACTGTGTGAATCATTATACCATCTAAACCACTGTGTGAATCATTATACCATCTAAACCACTGTGTGAATCATTATACCATCTAAACCACTGTGTGAATCATTATACCATCTAAACCACTGTGTGAATCATTATACCATCTAAACCACTGATGAATCATTATACCATCTAAACCACTGTGTGAATCATTATACCATCTAAACCACTGTGTGAATCATTATACCATCTAAACCACTGTGTGAATCATTATACCATCTAAACCACTGTGTGAATCATTATACCATCTAAACCACTGTGTGAATCATTATACCATCTAAACCACTGTGTGAATCATTATACCATCTAAACCACTGTGTGAATCATTATACCATCTAAACCACTGTGAATCATTATACCATCTAAACCACTGTGTGAATCATTATACCATCTAAACCACTGTGTGAATCATTATACCATCTAAACCACTGTGTGAATCATTATACCATCTAAACCACAGAGAATCATTATACCATCTAAACCACTGTGTGAATCATTATACCATCTAAACCACTGTGTGAATCATTATACCATCTAAACCACTGTGTGAATCATTATACCATCTAAACCACTGTGTGAATCATTATACCATCTAAACCACTGTGTGAATCATTATACCATCTAAACCACTGTGTGAATCATTATACCATCTAAACCACTGTGTGAATCATTATACCATCTAAACCACTGTGTGAATCATTATACCATCTAAACCACTGTGTGAATCATTATACCATCTAAACCACTGTGTGAATCATTATACCATCTAAACCACTGTGTGAATCATTATACCATCTAAACCACTGTGTGAATCATTATACCATCTAAACCACTGTGTGAATCATTATACCATCTAAACCACTGTGTGAATCATTATACCATCTAAACCACTGTGAATCATTATACCATCTAAACCACTGTGTGAATCATTATACCATCTAAACCACTGTGTGAATCATTATACCATCTAAACCACTGTGTGAATCATTATACCATCTAAACCACTGTGTGAATCATTATACCATCTAAACCACTGTGTGAATCATTATACCATCTAAACCACTGTGTGAATCATTATACCATCTAAACCACTGTGTGAATCATTATACCATCTAAACCACTGTGTGAATCATTATACCATCTAAACCACTGTGTGAATCATTATACCATCTAAACCACTGTGTGAATCATTATACCATCTAAACCACTGTGTGAATCATTATACCATCTAAACCACTGTGTGAATCATTATACCATCTAAACCACTGTGAATCATTATACCATCTAAACCACTGTGTGAATCATTATACCATCTAAACCACTGTGTGAATCATTATACCATCTAAACCACTGTGTGAATCATTATACCATCTAAACCACTGTGTGAATCATTATACCATCTAAACCACTGTGTGAATCATTATACCATCTAAACCACTGTGTGAATCATTATACCATCTAAACCACTGTGTGAATCATTATACCATCTAAACCACTGTGTGAATCATTATACCATCTAAACCACTGTGTGAATCATTATACCATCTAAACCACTGTGTGAATCATTATACCATCTAAACCACTGTGTGAATCATTATACCATCTAAACCACTGTGAATCATTATACCATCTAAACCACTGTGTGAATCATTATACCATCTAAACCACTGTGTGAATCATTATACCATCTAAACCACTGTGTGAATCATTATACCATCTAAACCACTGTGTGAATCATTATACCATCTAAACCACTGTGTGAATCATTATACCATCTAAACCACTGTGTGAATCATTATACCATCTAAACCACTGTGTGAATCATTATACCATCTAAACCACTGTGTGAATCATTATACCATCTAAACCACTGTGAATCATTATACCATCTAAACCACTGTGTGAATCATTATACCATCTAAACCACTGTGAATCATTATACCATCTAAACCACTGTGTGAATCATTATACCATCTAAACCACTGAGTGAATCATTATACCATCTAAACCACTGTGTGAATCATTATACCATCTAAACCACTGTGAATCATTATACCATCTAAACCACTGTGGAATCATTATACCATCTAAACCACTGTGTGAATCATTATACCATCTAAACCACTGTGGAATCATTATACCATCTAAACCACTGAGTGAATCATTATACCATCTAAACCACTGAGAGAATCATTATACCATCTAAACCACTGTGTGAATCATTATACCATCTAAACCACTGTGTGAATCATTATACCATCTAAACCACTGTGTGAATCATTATACCATCTAAACCACTGTGTGAATCATTATACCATCTAAACCACTGTGTGAATCATTATACCATCTAAACCACTGTGTGAATCATTATACCATCTAAACCACTGTGTGAATCATTATACCATCTAAACCACTGTGTGAATCATTATACCATCTAAACCACTGTGTGAATCATTATACCATCTAAACCACTGAGTGAATCATTATACCATCTAAACCACTGTGTGAATCATTATACCATCTAAACCACTGTGTGAATCATTATACCATCTAAACCACTGTGTGAATCATTATACCATCTAAACCACTGTGTGAATCATTATACCATCTAAACCACTGTGTGAATCATTATACCATCTAAACCACTGTGTGAATCATTATACCATCTAAACCACTGTGTGAATCATTATACCATCTAAACCACTGTGTGAATCATTATACCATCTAAACCACTGTGTGAATCATTATACCATCTAAACCACTGTGTGAATCATTATACCATCTAAACCACTGTGTGAATCATTATACCATCTAAACCACTGTGTGAATCATTATACCATCTAAACCACTGTGTGAATCATTCTACCATCTAAACCACTGTGTGAATCATTATACCATCTAAACCACTGTGTGAATCATTATACCATCTAAACCACTGATGAATCATTATACCATCTAAACCACTGTGTGAATCATTATACCATCTAAACCACTGTGTGAATCATTATACCATCTAAACCACTGTGTGAATCATTATACCATCTAAACCACTGTGTGAATCATTATACCATCTAAACCACTGTGTGAATCATTATACCATCAAAACCACTGTGTGAATCATTATACCATCAAAACCACTGTGTGAATCATTATACCATCAAAACCACTGTGTGAATCATTCTACCATCTAAACCACTGTGAGAATCATTCTACCATCTAAACCACAGTGAGAATCATTCTACCATCTAAACCACAGTGTGAATCATTCTACCATCTAAACCACTGTGTGAATCATTATACCATCTAAACCACTGTGTGAATCATTCTACCATCTAAACCACTGTGTGAATCATTCTACCATCTAAACCACTGTGTGAATCATTCTACCATCTAAACCACTGTGAATCATTATACCATCTAAACCACTGTGTGAATCATTATACCATCTAAACCACTGTGTGAATCATTCTACCATCTAAACCACTGTGTGAATCATTATACCATCTAAACCACTGTGTGAATCATTATACCATCTAAACCACTGTGTGAATCATTATACCATCTAAACCACTGTGAATCATTATACCATCTAAACCACTGTGAATCATTATACCATCTAAACCACTGTGAATCATTATACCATCTAAACCACTGTGAATCATTATACCATCTAAACCACTGTGTGAATCATTATACCATCTAAACCACTGTGTGAATCATTATACCATCAAAACCACTGTGTGAATCATTATACCATCAAAACCACTGTGAATCATTATACCATCTAAACCACTGTGTGAATCATTATACCATCTAAACCACTGTGTGAATCATTATACCATCTAAACCACTGTGTGAATCATTATACCATCTAAACCACTGTGTGAATCATTATACCATCTAAACCACTGTGTGAATCATTATACCATCTAAACCACTGAGGAATCATTATACCATCTAAACCACTGTGTGAATCATTCTACCATCTAAATCACAGTGAGAATCATTCTACCATCTAAACCACTGTGTGAATCATTATACCATCTAAACCACTGGAGAATCATTATACCATCTAAACCACTGAGTGAATCATTATACCATCTAAACCACTGTGGAATCATTATACCATCTAAACCACTGGTGAATCATTATACCATCTAAACCACTGTGTGAATCATTATACCATCTAAACCACTGTGGAATCATTATACCATCAAAACCACTGTGTGAATCATTATACCATCTAAACCACTGTGTGAATCATTATACCATCAAAACCACTGTGTGAATCATTCTACCATCTAAACCACTGTGTGAATCATTATACCATCTAAACCACTGTGTGAATCATTCTACCATCTAAATCACAGTGAGAATCATTCTACCATCTAAACCACTGTGTGAATCATTCTACCATCAAAACCACTGTGTGAATCATTCTACCATCAAAACCACTGTGTGAATCATTCTACCATCAAAACCACTGTGTGAATCATTCTACCATCTAAACCACTGAGAATCATTCCACCATCTAAACCACTGTGTGAATCATTCTACCATCTAAACCACAGTGAGAATCATTCTACCATCTAAACCACTGTGTGAATCATTATACCATCTAAACCACTGTGTGAATCATTATACCATCTAAACCACTGAGAATCATTATACCATCTAAACCACTGTGAATCATTATACCATCTAAACCACTGTGAATCATTATACCATCTAAACCACTGTGAATCATTATACCATCTAAACCACTGTGAATCATTATACCATCTAAACCACTGTGAATCATTATACCATCTAAACCACTGTGTGAATCATTATACCATCTAAACCACTGTGTGAATCATTATACCATCTAAACCACTGTGTGAATCATTATACCATCTAAACCACTGTGTGAATCATTATACCATCTAAACCACTGAGAATCATTATACCATCTAAACCACAGAGAATCATTATACCATCTAAACCACAGTGAATCATTATACCATCAAAACCACTGTGTGAATCATTATACCATCAAAACCACTGTGTGAATCATTATACCATCAAAACCACTGTGTGAATCATTATACCATCAAAACCACTGTGTGAATCATTATACCATCAAAACCACTGTGTGAATCATTATACCATCAAAACCACTGTGTGAATCATTATACCATCAAAACCACTGTGTGAATCATTATACCATCTAAACCACTGTGTGAATCACTATACCATCTAATCCACTGTGTGAATCACTATACCATCTAAACCACTGTGTGAATCACTATACCATCTAAACCACTGTGTGAATCATTATACCATCTAAACCACTGTGTGAATCATTATACCATCAAAACCACTGTGTGAATCATTATACCATCAAAACCACTGTGTGAATCATTATACCATCAAAACCACTGTGTGAATCATTATACATCTAAACCACTGTGTGAATCATTATACCATCTAAACCACTGTGTGAATCATTATACCATCTAAACCACTGTGTGAATCATTATACCATCTAAACCACTGTGTGAATCATTATACCATCAAAACCACTGTGTGAATCATTCTACCATCAAAACCACTGTGTGAATCATTCTACCATCAAAACCACTGTGTGAATCATTCTACCATCAAAACCACTGTGTGAATCATTCTACCATCAAAACCACTGTGTGAATCATTCTACCATCAAAACCACTGTGTGAATCATTCTACCATCAAAACCACTGTGTGAATCATTCTACCATCTAAACCACAGTGAGAATCATTCTACCATCTAAACCACAGTGAGAATCATTATACCATCTAAACCACTGTGTGAATAATTATACCATCTAAACCACGGAGAATCATTCTACCATCTAAACCACTGAGAATCATTCTACCATCTAAACCACTGAGAATCATTCTACCATCTAAACCACTGAGAATCATTATACCATCTAAACCACTGAGAATCATTCTACCATCTAAACCACTGAGTGAATCATTCTACCATCTAAACCACTGAGAGAATCATTCTACCATCTAAACCACTGTGAGAATCATTCTACCATCTAAACCACTGAGAATCATTCTACCATCTAAACCACTGTAGAATCATTCTACCATCTAAACCACTGAGTGAATCATTCTACCATCTAAACCACTGAGAATCATTATACCATCTAAACCACTGTGAATCATTATACCATCTAAACCACTGAGAATCATTATACCATCTAAACCACTGTGTGAATCATTATACCATCAAAACCACTGTGTGAATCATTATACCATCTAAACCACTGTGTGAATCATTATACCATCTAAACCACAGTGTGAATCATTATACCATCAAAACCACTGTGTGAATCATTCTACCATCTAAACCACTGTGTGAATCATTCTACCATCAAAACCACTGTGTGAATCATTCTACCATCTAAACCACTGTGTGAATCATTCTACCATCTAAACCACAGTGTGAATCATTCTACCATCTAAACCACAGTGTGAATCATTCTACCATCTAAACCACAGTGAGAATCATTCTACCATCTAAACCACAGTGAGAATCATTCTACCATCTAAACCACTGTAGAATCATTATACCATCTAAACCACTGAGAATCATTATACCATCTAAACCACTGAGTGAATCATTATACCATCTAAACCACAGTGTGAATCATTATACCATCTAAACCACAGTGTGAATCATTCTACCATCTAAACCACTGTGTGAATCATTCTACCATCTAAACCACTGTGTGAATCATTCTACCATCTAAACCACTGTGTGAATCATTCTACCATCTAAACCACAGTGTGAATCATTCTACCATCTAAACCACAGTGTGAATCATTCTACCATCTAAACCACAGTGAGAATCATTCTACCATCTAAAACACAGTGAGAATCATTCTACCATCTAAACCACTGTGTGAATCATTATACCATCTAAACCACTGTGTGAATCATTCTACCATCTAAACCACTGAGAATCATTCTACCATCTAAACCACTGAGAATCATTATACCATCTAAACCACTGAGAATCATTATACCATCTAAACCACTGAGAATCATTATACCATCTAAACCACTGAGTGAATCATTATACCATCTAAACCACAGTGTGAATCATTATACCATCTAAACCACAGTGTGAATCATTATACCATCTAAACCACTGTGTGAATCATTATACCATCTAAACCACTGTGTGAATCATTATACCATCTAAACCACTGTGTGAATCATTATACCATCTAAACCACTGTGTGAATCATTATACCATCTAAACCACTGTGAATCATTAAACCATCTAAACCACTGTGTGAATCATTATACCATCTAAACCACTGTGTGAATCATTATACCATCTAAACCACTGTGAATCATTATACCATCTAAAACACTGTGTGAATCATTATACCATCTAAACCACAGAGAATCATTATACCATCTAAACCACTGTGTGAATCATTATACCATCTAAACTGTGGTGAAATATATTTTCAACAACTTAAAATATTGTATTTTCAGCTTTTTGAAGATGGTTCACAAAACCGAAAGTAAAAGAGGTAAAAACCAAACTTAACAATGGGAAGCATAGAAATAGCACAGAACATATTTACCCCTTCTTAGACTTGCTTTCAATGAGAATGACAGATCTATAACTCACATTTCTATGTGAATTTGGTCAGGTCGCCCAAAAAGTTAGATATTGCAGCTTTAACTGCATAATATATGTAAATATGTAAATGTAATATAGAGCCCAGCCATGCAGCTTAAAGAGGTGATACAGAGCTCCTGCCTCTTCAGGGGTCTGCTAATATATAGAGCCCAGCCATGCAGCTTAAAGAGGTGATACAGAGCTCCTGCCTCTTCAGGGGTCTGCTAATATATAGAGCCCAGCCATGCAGCTTAAAGAGGTGATACAGAGCTCCTGCCTCTTCAGGGGTCTGCTAATATATAGAGCTCAGCCATGCAGCTTAAAGAGGTGATACAGGCCCCTCCTGTTCGCCCTGTTCACCCACTTCTGTGTGACTCCAACACCGACGTCGTGCTGACGACATAACGGTGGTTGGCCTGATCACCGACGACGATGAGACAGCCTATAGGGAGGAAGTCAGTGATCTGGCAGTGTGGTGCCAGGACAGCAACCTCTCCCTCAACGTGAGCAAGACTAAGGATCTGATAGTGGACTAAAGGAAACAGGGAGGATTAATAGACATTATAAAAACTTGTGGCTAGCTAGCTTGCTACTGTTGCTAAGATAGAGAGTGGCTAGTTTTCAGTTAGCGTCGCAGCTCTGTACCTAGAACAGATACATCTTCAATGAGGACATGCTGCATTTTTCACTTTGAATGAGACTGTATGATCTGTAATCCTAATTCTGCCTATCATTTTCTGTTTTTCCTTCAACAAAAAATGTAATATTAGCCTGTTAGCCCTCATGTAATCATTTAGCTTTCCTTCATTGTTTTCTGTAAAATATAGCAGAGAAAATATTGTTTTTAATTAAATCAATAACACCTTCCTTCAATATTCAAATGGAAGGAAGTGTTCATAAATAATTGTTCTCTGTGATTCCAGTGTCACTGTTGACAACTTTGTGGAATTTCTTGGAGGTCATTTAAAAAAAGTGCCTATTAGATAACGCTAAGGAATTAAACGCCTATTTTGCAAGAAAGCACCTCGATCGGTTCGCAGGTTATCTGGTGATCATTTAGAGAATGGAGTTCTCAGCTGAGGTCCCAAATTCATTCAGGAATATGGAGAATGGAGTTCTCAGCTGAGGTCCCACATTCATTCAGGAATATGGAGAATGGAGTTCTCAGCTGAGGTCCCACATTCATTCAGGAATATGGAGAATGGAGTTCTCAGCTGAGGTCCCACATTCATTCAGGAATATGGAGAATGGAGTTCTCAGCAGAGGAGAAAAGAGGGGAAAAACTCCCTTCAACATGCATTGGCCAATCAAAACCTAATATAGGTTAATATAATATAATATGTTTAAGGTAGTAGAGGTAAAATAAAAAATAAAAGACAAAATAAAAACTGTACAACGTTAGTGGCTGCAAGAGTCACCAAGCCATCCACGACTATCGTTGTGTCTATAATATATATATATATATATATAATATATAACATACATACACACACACACACACACACACACACACTGTATGTATCCACACATAAAATGTTGTACAGGTCATTACTTTTCCCCTCTTTAACAAGTAACCGTATTTGTTCCCAATAGAAATCCTTTTAGTCTTAAAAGATGAGAGGAAAAAAGAGGCCTCATCAGTAGCCTGATCCCAGATCTGTTTGTGCTCTTGCCAACTAACTACATTGCTGTCATTGTCAACTTTGATATGACAATAAGTAACAGGGAGTAGGCATGATAGCGAAAACAGACGGGCTATCAGACTAGCCGTATAGGCCGTTTTAGACCCACAGGAATCACCAGGACATCAGGACAGAGACAGAAACAGACTCATGAATCATCAGGACAGAGACAGAAACAGACTCCATGAATCATCAGGACAGAGACAGAAACAGACTCATGAATCATCAGGACAGAGACAGAAACAGACTCATGAATCATCAGGACAGAGACAGAAACAGACTCATGAATCATCAGGACAGAGACAGAAACAGACTCATGAATCATCAGGACAGAGACAGAAACAGACTCATGAATCATCAGAACAGAGAGAAACAGACTCATGAATCATCAGGACAGAGACAGAAACAGACTCATGAATCTTCAGGACAGAGACAGAAACAGACTCATGAATCATCAGGACAGAGACAGAAACAAACAGACTCATGAATCATCAGGACAGAGACAGAAACAAACAGACTCATGAATCTTCAGGACAGAGACAGAAACAGACTCATGAATCATCAGGACAGAGACAGAAACAGACTCATGAATCATCAGGACAGAGACAGAAACAAACAGACTCATGAATCATCTAACCATATTTTCAAAATCATTCATTGAAAGCATTCTGTCCTACTGCTTGACCTGCTGGTTTGGGAATATCAAGGTTGCACAAAAAAATGTTGGGCAAGATAGTCGGGAAATCATGGGGCAGCAAAAGCAAGAAGTGCCATCTCTCTACCTGGGCAGAGCCCTCCACCTCTCTACCTGGGCAGAGCCCTCCACCTCTCTACCTGGGCAGAGCCCTCTACCTGGGCAGAGCCCTCCACCTCTCTACCTGGGCAGAGCCCTCTACCTGGGCAGAGCCCTCCACCTCTCTACCTGGGCAGAGCCCTCCATCTCTCCACCTGGGCAGAGCCCTCCACCTCTCCACCTGGGCAGAGCCCTCTACCTGGGCAGAGCCCTCCACCTCTCTACCTGGTCAGAGCCCTCTACCTGGTCAGAGCCCTCCACCTCTCTACCTGGGCAGAGCCCTCCGTCCCTCTACCTGGGCAGAGCCCTCTACCTGGGCAGAGCCCTCCGTCCCTCTACCTGGGCAGAGCCCTCCGTCCCTCTACCTGGGCAGAGCCCTCCGTCCCTCTACCTGGGCAGAGCCCTCCGTCCCTCTACCTGGGCAGAGCCCTCCACCCCTCTACCTGGGCAGAGCCCTCCACCTCTCTACCTGGGCAGAGCCCTCCACCTCTCTACCTGGGCAGAGCCCTCCACCTTTCTACCTGGGCAGAGCCCTCCACCTCTCTACCTGGGCAGAGCCCTCCACCTCTCTACCTGGGCAGAGCCCTCCACCTTTCTACCTGGGCAGAGCCCTCCACCTCTCTACCTGGGCAGAGCCCTCCACCTCTCTACCTGGGCAGAGCCCTCCACCTCTCTACCTGGGCAGAGCCCTCCACCTCTCTACCTGGGCAGAGCCCTCCACCTCTCTACCTGGGCAGAGCCCTCCACCCCTCTACCTGGGCAGAGTCACTTTTGCAAGAATGACTTCTACTGCAGGTCAGACTGTGGAACGGCTTCTGGAAGGACTTCTACTGCAGGTCAGACTGACTGTTGTAGCTGCGGTAGCCGCTGGAGGAGCGGGACCTGTGGGAGTGGCTAGACCTCCTGCTGCTCCGCCTCTCCTCTGGCTCCAGCTTTAGATGCAGACCTCTCATCGCTGGAGCTGCTGTCCTGATTGGCTGTCCTCCGCACCTCGTCGAACAGCAAGACCCAGATACACCCGACTCTGGATCTGGATGCTGACTCCCCCCTGGGTCCTCCTGACCTGATTCTGGGTCCTGCTGCCCTGGGGCCTGATGCCTCCCTGGGGCTGGTGCTGGGGCTGGGTCTGGGACCCGCTGTGTTCCGAGGTCTGGTGGGGAGCAGACGGGCCACGGAGGAGGGGTTTGGGTTCAGGGCCTGCAGAGCGGCCATCCCAATTTAGAAGCTTCCATTGGGGTCGACAGGAGGTCCAGCAGCTCTGCCTGCTGCAGTTTCCTGCTGCTGCCCACTAGCTAGCATCACAGCTTGCAGAGAGGCTGTAGACTGTTGTTCTATAACAGGTGAGAGGAACACATCTCCGTTCTTCAAGGTGCATCTCAGAGGAGCCAGGGTTTTTAGACTGATGTCTGGTGGCCAAGAGGGCCTGCTGGCTTAGGGGAGGGTTCAGGGAGGTCCGTGTGTTCTGGGTTGCAGATCTCCATAGCATCTACTACTGTTTCTGGCTGCTCCATCTTTGGCAGGTTAGCAGTGAGGTCCTGAGGTTTAGTATGTTTTGGGTTTGAGTTGGCAGTTGGTTTAGCTCTCTGTTTTTTGGTTATCTCCGCTGTATCTTCCACGCTGTGAGGCGTTGGCTGTACTGAACCGTTTCTGTTGGGTGAAGCAGGAATTCTCTCCTCGTCCTCCTTTTTCAGACATGGGGATTTGCCTGGTCTTCCCCTGACAGCTCTCTTAGGACTACCCTTTAGACGTTTCTCTTTCTGGGACTCGTCCTCCTCCTCTTCCTCTCTGAACTCCAGCAGTGGCTGCCAGCTGAATTTCTCCTTGAGCTTCTGGTGTTTCCTCTTGGACCTCTTCGACTTGACCTTTGACCAGTAGGAGCCAGACATGGCAGAGCTCCTATTCCTGCGTTTGTGTTTAGGTTTGTTCTTCATCCTGCTCTTGTGTCTCTCTGCCCCTGGTCCATTCTCAGGGTTTCCTTACAATGGGGTGGCAGTATGGGGTGGCAGTATGGGGTGGCAGTATGGGGTGGCAGTATGTACAGGTGCAGGAGGCACCAGCGCTTCGGAGGTTCCAGGAGCTTTGTTCATATTGCTGTGCACACACACACACACACACACGATAACTTACGCACTACACACACACACACACACACACACGATAACATACGCACTATACACA
Source organism: Salmo salar (assembly GCF_905237065.1). Classification (NCBI taxonomy): domain Eukaryota; kingdom Metazoa; phylum Chordata; class Actinopteri; order Salmoniformes; family Salmonidae; genus Salmo; species Salmo salar. Next base: position 103,246 of record NW_025547005.1, on the reverse strand, counting down.
CACATACACATGGATTTAGTACTGTAGATATGTGGTAGTGGTGGAGTAGGGGCCTGAGGGAACACAGTGTGTTGTAGATATGTGGTAGTGGTGGAGTAGGGGCTTGAGGGCACACAGTGTGTTGTGAAATCTGTGAATGTACTGTAATGTTTTTAAAATTGTACAAACTGCCTTAATTTTGCTGGACCCCAGGAAGAGTAGCTGCTGCCTTGGCTAATGAGGATCCATAATAAATACAAAATACATAGTGTTTGTGTTCTGACTCGGAGCTGGCCTCACCCTCCTCCTTCTCTAATAGGAAGACCTTGGGCTCGGTGGCGGCCAAGATCTTAGGCAGCATCTTCTCAGAGTCTCAGAGTCCCACCCACTTAGAGCTGTCAGTCTCTGGTCAAGAACCTCATCTGATCTCAGACTTGTGGTTGTTCACCAGGCTGTTATTTCTGCCTAGTTTATCCCTGTTACTGTCCCATTCTGACCTACTGCTGGGTTCCTCCAAGGACTTTTGGTTTGTTTTCAGACCCTTTGCACCCATTGCCTGAGGACGTCCTTGTTCTGATAATGGGCTAAAGGGCATCTGTCCCTTGGAACCAATATGTCTGGGTCCAGGAATGTGTTCGCTGGCTGTTCCATCCTCAGATAAAAAAAAAATGTGGATCTGGGCGTCATGAGCGGTGAGGTACTTATCCAGGTTGTTGATCCACTTCAGAGAGCTGTAATTCTGCTTCCAGCCCTTGTCTAGCTTTGTCTTTTCTATGGACTTGGTCTCATCTATGGACTTGGTCTCATCGCTGCCTTTCTTGTGAGAGTCATAGGATTCTGACCTGCTTTAGGAGAAGGACCTTCTGTTCTAGCGACCGGGTGACCTCGTCCTGGACCGGAAGTGATTCCTGGAGCAGCTCTAAGACTGGCTGTAGGATCCACTGCGTCTCTGGTATCTGTGGGTCTTAGAGACCTGGCTCTTCTCCAGGTGGGAGGTCTCTGGGTGGTCCTTCAACATGTTAGAGGTTGTGGACTGTTTCTCAGCTGTACTGGGGGTTGTGGACTGTTTCTCAGCTGTACTGGGGGTTGTGGGGCCCATGGGAGGGTAAGAGGGTTTCCATGGTTTCTGGCCTGGCTTCCAGCGTGAGGAAGGGGGGCTGTCGCTTATGGGAATGACCGGGGCGTTCTCAGGGGCTGGGGCGGCAGGGCGGGCCTTGGCTTTGGTCTCTACACCCGTCACTGTCCCTGGGGCTGAGGCCTCTGGCTTTAGCCTGATAACGTCAGCCATCTTGGGCTTCTTGGAGGATCTGGTTGCCTTCCTCCCTCTGAGCAGGGACAAAGACCTGGACCTGTACCAGGATCTGTATATGGACTGGGAGTAAGACCTAGACATCCCCCGAGACCTGGAGTGGTTGGTGTGTAGGACCTGGAGTAAGAGCGGGAGTCTCTGGAGGAGGATCAGCGTCGCCTGCCCGACCCAGAGCACTGCTTCCTGGGTAGCGACAGTGGGCGGAAGGGGACCGAGACAGGGAGAGGGACCTCTCCAGGTGACCAGGCTTTGACCTGCCCGACCCAGAGCACTGCTTCCTGGGGAGCGTCAGTGGGCGGACAGGGACCGAGACAGGGAGAGGGACCTCTCCAGGTGACCAGGCTTTGACCTGCCCGACCCAGAGCACTTCTTCCTGGGTAGCGACAGTGGGCGGAAGGGGACCGAGACAGGGAGAGGGACCTTCTCTCCAGGTGACCAGGCTTTGACTCCAGACCCTGACCCTCTGAAACGAGCAACTCTTTGCTCTTGATGGATTCCTTCCTGTGTCTCTTGGCATGTTTGCGTTTCTTGGCCTTCTTGCACTTCTTCTTCTCCTTCCAGTGGGAGTAGTTGGCTGGAGCGGTCGAAGCTGTGGCATGAGGAGCACTCTGGGGAATGGGACCACATGGAGTCTCTCCTGCTGGGGTCCTCCACACATCTGCTTAAACAACGGTCATTAAATCTGTTAAATCAAGATGCCACCCTCAGAGAAGACAGTCTGACTGACCTCAGGGTTTCTGTTTTGACAAGATCCCACCCTCAGAGAGGACAGTCTGACCTCAGAATTTCAAACAATAAGACAATATGTAGCTGGATCATTGCTTATCGTTGCTAGTGCTTAATTAAATGGATATTGTAAGATTCTGGCATTTAAGCCCTTGTTCTACTTACCCAGAGTCAGATCGTTGATAATATTTTATGTCTGCGTGCAGCGTGAAGGAAGTTAGCGGTAGTTTCGCGAGCCAATGCTAAATAGCATTAGCGCAATGAATGAAAGTCTAAAAAGGTACAGTAGCAATGCTATACCTGGCTCACGAAACTACTGCTAACTTCCCTCTGACTACATGCAGACATATACAAATGGTATCCACGAGTTCGTCTGACTCTGGGTCAGTAGAACAAGATTTTAAATGCCAGAATCTCGCAGTATCCTTTTAAGTTCTTAAACACATACAGTAGTTATTACAATATAAAGGTCTGTGCTGTAGCTATAGAAGCTATGTATTATATATAGTAGTTATAGTAAATATGTGTTATATATATAGTAACTATGTACTATTTTTTCTAGTTATAGTAACTATGTATTATATATATAGTAGTTATAGTAACTATGTATTATATATAGTAGTTATAGTAACTATGTATTATATATAGTAGTTATAGTAACTATGTATTATATATAGTAGTTATAGTAACTATGTATTATATATAGTAGTTATAGTAGCTATATATATAGTAACTATGTACTATTTTCTGTAGTTATAGTAACTATGTATTATATATATAGTAGTTATAGTAACTATGTATTATATATATAGTAGTTATAGTAACTATGTATTATATATAGTAGTTATAGTAACTATGTATTATATATATATATATATATAGTAGTTATAGTAGCTATATATATATATATATATATATATATATATATATAGTAGTTATAGTAACTATGTATTATATATAGTATAGTAACTGTGTATTATATATAGTAGCTATGTATTATATATAGTAGTTATAGTAACTATGTATTATATATAGTAGTTATAGTAACTATGTATTATATATAGTAGCTATAGTATTATATATAGTAGTTATAGTAACTGTGTATTATATATAGTAGCTATGTATTATATATAGTAGTTATAGTAACTGTGTATTATATATAGTAGTTATAGTAACTATGTATTATATATAGTAGTTATAGTAGCTATGTATTATATATAGTAAGTTATAGTAACTATGTATTATATATAGTAGCTATGTATTATATATAGTAGTTATAGTAACTGTGTATTATATATAGTAGCTATGTATTATATATAGTAGTTATAGTAGCTGTGTATTATATATAGTAGTTATAGTAACTATGTATTATATATATAGTAGTTATAGTAACTGTGTATTATATATAGTAGCTATGTATTATATATAGTAGTTATAGTAACTGTGTATTATATATAGTAGTTATAGTAACTATGTATTCTCGCTAGGGACTGGATTATCTCCGTCCTCCGTTTCTCTCTGGGGACTGGATTATCTCTGTCCTCCGTTTCTCGCTAGGGACTGGATTATCTCCGTTTCTCTCTAGGGACTGGATTATCTCTGTCCTCCGTTTCTCGCTAGGGACTGGATTATCTCCGTTTCTCTCTAGGGACTGGATTATCTCCGTCCTCCGTTTCTCGCTAGGGACTGGATTATCTCCGTCCTCCGTTTCTCTCTAGGGACTGGAACTACACAAAAGTACTTCCTCTATCCAGAGTAGCCAGCCTACTCTCGCCCTTCTTTGACAGCTGCTATCCGTTCACCTTCTTTCATGGCTGTTAACTAGCTACCTACAAATGCATTTGGAGACTACAACACCCTCCATTAAGTTTGCGGACGACATCAGACGACATGACGGTGGTAGACCTGATCACCGACGACGATCAAACAGCCTATAGGGAGGAAGTCAGACCTGGCAGTGTGTTGCCAGGACAACAACCTCTCCCTCAACGTCGGCAAGACAAAAGGAGCTGATCACGGACTACAGGAAACGGAGGGCCGAGCACGCCCCCATCCAAAGCTGCAGGCTAAAGTTAAATCTAGACTTGGTTTCCTCTATCGTAATCGCTCCTCTTTCACCCCAGCTGCCAAACTAACCCTGATTCAGATGACCATCCTACCCATGCTAGATTACGGAGACATAATTTATAGATCGGCAGGTAAGGGTGCTCTCGAGCGGCTAGATGTTCTTTACCATTCGGCCATCAGATTTGCCACCAATGTTCCTTATAGGACACATCACTGCACTCTATACTCCTCTGTAAACTGGTCATCTCTATATACCCATCGCAAGACCCACTGTTTGATGCTTATTTATAAAAACCTCTTAGGCCTCACTCCCCCCTATCTGAGATATCTACTGCAGCCCTCATCCTCCACATACAACACCCGTTCACTCCCCCTATCTGAGATATCTACTGCAGCCCTCATCCTCCACATACAACACCCGTTCACTCCCCCCCTATCTGAGATATCTACTGCAGCCCTCATCCTCCACATACAGCACCCGTTCACTCCCCCCTATCTGAGATATCTACTGCAGCCCTCATCCTCCACATACAGCACCCGTTCACTCCCCTATCTGAGATATCTACTGCAGCCCCTCATCCTCCACATACAACACCCGTTCACTCCCCCCTATCTGAGATATCTACTGCAGCCCTCATCCTCCACATACAGCACCCGTTCACTCCCCCTATCTGAGATATCTACTGCACCCGTTCTGCCAGTCACATTCTGTTAAAGGTCCCCAAAACACACACATCCCTGGGTCGCTCCTCTTTTCAGTTCGCTGCAGCTAGCGACTGGAACGAGCTGCAACAAACACTCAAACTGGACAGTTTTATCTCCATCTCTTCATTCAAAGACTCAATCATGGACACTCTGACAGTTGTGGCTGCTTTGCGTGATGTATTGTTGCCTCTACCTTCTTGGCCTTTGTGCTGTTGTCTGTGCCCAATAATGTTTGTACCCTGTTTTGTGCTGCTACCATGTTGTGCTACTACCATGTTGTTGTCATGAGTTGCTGCCATGCTGTGTTGTCATCTTATGTCTCTCTTTATGTAGTGTTGCGTTATCTCTCCTGTCGTGATGTGTGTTTTGTCCTATATTTATATATTTTTTATTTTTAATCCCAGCCACCATCCCCACAGGAGGCCTTTTGCCTTTTGGTAGGCCATCATTGTAAATAAGAATTTATTCTTAACTGACTTGCCTAGTTAAATAAAGATCAAATAAAATACATTAATGGGGCTGTTGTGGAACAGGCTGAACGCTTCAAGTTCCTCAGTGTCCTCATAACATATCATGGTTCACAAAGATTTGGCATGGGTCCCTAGATCCTCAAAAGGTTCTACAGCTGCACCATCGAGAGCATCCTGACCGGTTGCATTACCGCCTGGTATGGCAACTGCTCGGCATCTGACCGTAAGGCGCCACAGAGGGTAGTGCGTACGGACCAGTACTGTACATCACTGAAGCCAAGCTTCCTGTCATCTAAGACCTATATACTAGGCGATGTCAGAGGAATGGACAAAACATTGTCAAAGACTCCAGTCACCCAAGTCATAGACTGTTCTCTCTGAAACTGGCTCTCATGAGGACAGCCACAGGAATGCATTCGTCACAAGACCGATATATGGTCTCGAGACCGGAATCGAAATTTGGACCGACTCCACCTTCACCATCTTCGTAACATCAAATGAATCTCCCCCCAAAAAATGCAGAATTGTTAATGAATCTCAGTCCAACAAGAAACTGCTTGTAGCTCCTCTCTTCTTGCTCATGACTTTATTCTCACTAACTTCACTCAATCAAACAGTGCTTCTGCTTCCACTATTGCAAAGCATATGACTGTTTAAGCCCAAAACCAAACTGATTCCAGCTTCACCAGAGCCTGTGTTTCCAATAGGAGCAAATTAAGCATAGTGGGCAAAACAAGCACGGAGGTGGGCAGAGCCAAGCACGAACTAGCAAGATCCTAGGCTTGTTGTAGCATGTATTTGCATATTTCCGTTAGAGAATGCTTACTCTGTGAAGTGCACGTGTGCAATAACTCAATTCGCCCTAGCACTCCTTTTAAACAATGCCATTTTTTGGAAACTTTGACTAAAGTCTAAAAAGGGGTAAACGTCTACTTATCCAATCTGTTCAAAACAGATTCTTGTTTTGGGAACAGAAAACTGTACTGAGATCGAATGTTTCATCGATGAGAAAATGTGCAGAATGTCGTCCCAGTTCTATCTCGTGCCATACTCTCCCACTGCCGGACACTGGACTTCCTCTCCTCACCATGGGGTTTTGTCTTTGGGCAAAAGGCCATCCTCTGTCCTCTCTCTTCCATGATCTGGAAAACAATAAGTGGTTGAGGAATCTGTCAATTCGTTAGTTGTCCTCCTAGATGGCCTCCTTTGGTGAGGAAGCACAAGTTCATCGTGGATACTCATGTGTATCCTACCGCAGAATAGTTTTGAAATCTGCCACACACCCCTTAAATCAGTTTTTTTTTTTGGTCAGAGGAGAAAAACATGCACATGTTTAAACCATCAGAGTCTAAGCCCTGTCTTAGCCCGGGAGGGGGGGGTCTACTAAGTTAGGAGGAATTGTTTTAAGAAGGTCATACCAAGGATCATTTAGCTATTTGATTTGGAATTTTAAAACCCATGAAGTATATATATATAAAAAAAGATATTCAAAAATGATTTGATACATTTATTTTGGGCCTTACTGCTATTAGCCCATACAAATGCATTGAACAACAGATTCACTACATGGAACAACAGAAAGTCCCCCCACAAAATATCAAAAGGTAGTTTATTCTGAAGTATCTGTCATATACTAGGATTTTAAATATATCTCTTTTTTTATTTTTTACATGTATTTAACCACATATTTTTGCCAATAAACAGTCTCCATATATACTTACATTTAGTGTTTTAACTGGTACTGGGAACATGAGTCTTGTAAGGCCTGTCCTAGAGAAAAACAACCGAAACGTACATGTTAGTGAGAGTCTCACCTTTGCCCAGAGGGTAAAGTGTGTATTAGTGTGTAGCCCAAAACGTCCAGAAACTACAGACAGAAGTTGGCTGTACCGATGTCATACGAGGCTTCAGAACCATCGTGTTAGTGAGAGTCTCATCTGTCAATATAGGGCTCATAATAGTTTATAGGCCAAACAGCTCGGACCGATTTCCGGGATTTCGCCTGCCTTCCCGCCACTGAGAGAAAGACTCCCATTGTTAGAGTGGAGACATGAGCATCTCGTCATTGTGGGGCGGCAGCGTAGCCTAGTGGTTAGAGCGTTGGACCAGTAACCAGCAGGTAGTCTAGTGGTTAGAGCGTTGGGCCAGTAACCAGCAGGTAGTCTAGTGGTTAGAGCGTTGGGCCAGTAAACAGCAGGTAGCCTAGTGGTTAGAGCGTTGGGCCAGTAACCAGCAGGTAGCCTAGTGGTTAGAGCGTTGGGCCAGTAACCAGCAGGTAGCCTAGTGGTTAGAGCGTTGGGCCAGTAACCAGCAGGTAGCCTAGTGGTTAGAGCGTTGGGCCAGTAACCAGCAGGTAGCCTAGTGGTTAGAGCGTTGGACTAGTAACCAGCAGGTAGCCTAGTGGTTAGAGCGTTGGGCCAGTAACCAGCAGGTAGCCTAGTGGTTAGAGCGTTGGGCCAGTAACCAGCAGGTAGCCTAGTGGTTAGAGCGTTGGGCTAGTAACCAGCAGGTAGCCTAGTGGTTAGAGTGTTGGACCAGTAACCAAAAAGTTGCTAGATCGAATCCCCGACCTGACAAGGTAAAAATCTGTCATTCTACCCCTGAACAAGGTAGTTAACCCACTGTTCCTAGGCCGTCATTGAAAATAAGAATTTGTTCGTAACCAACTTGCCTAGTTAAATAAAGTTTAAATAAAATATACATAAAGATCTCTGGTGAATTGTAAAGTTGGCAGGTGAACAGTTACTGCTCCTTTCTAAATAAAATACTTCACCAGAGGATCATTTGCTTCTTTTAAAATGTTTTGCTGTGGATTGTTTCAAATCACCAGTGTGTTTGGGAAGCCCGCAATTTGGGATGTAATGTTACAATGTTGTACTTCACTAGCAATTGCTCAAGTCAAGACAGAAAGGGAGGCAGACAGGCGGAGTATGTTGTGGAAATATTGAATCAAATATTTCTCAGATAAATTCAAAAAGACTATAATACAACAGTAACAGAAGCCGAGCAATTCCATGGAACAACTGAATTTTCTTGTTACAGACCTCAGGCTTTATAGGTTTCCACCTTCAGATATCACACATGGTCCCTCCCCTCTATGTAGAGGAGTAACACCCCTTGGCCTCTCGCCACCATTATCTTCTTGTCCCAATTCTTGCTTGTTAACTGCATCTGCTCAGATGTGGGCGCCACCATTAGATTATAATAGTGGCGGCGCCATAGTGTTAATACAAAAAATAATACATTTATTACATATATACTTTCCTAATAAGTGCTTTTCTAATAATACTTGATTAGTACACATGTTCTTATTACAGATACATGGCTTGTGGTGCCTATATTAAGTAACTAAGGTACACATTTTCTGCTTACGTTCTGTTTTTACATGTCTAGTGATTAACTCCGTGTTGACCCAGTCTGTACACTCCCGTGGATTCTGCTTACATTCTGTTTTATATGTCCAACGGTTAACTCTTTGTTTATCCAGCTCTGTCCATTCACCTGAGCTCAGCCTTTATTCTGCTTAAACAAGTCTATTAATTAACCCTATGTCTCAATACTACAGGGAGAAAAGTCTGGATCCTGGAAAATCAACCATAGTCATGAATTTTCACCTACAAGTAGAGAGCTTGTGATTGAAAAAAAACAGAATTTATCATGATATTTTCTAATGTTTGTATTTGTCAGCTTTAGGCCTATGCATTTTACTTAGTTGAGGATGGAAGTTAGAGGCCTACAGCTGCATCTCGGAGTTTTACACTCGTTTCTTTAGCCGCCAAAGGACCACAGTGTATCAATGTGTCCATAGAGGCTAGTGCTCTTGCCAAAATTACATTTCAACTTTTCTAATTGTATACTTTTTTTTTTTTTTTTTACTTCTGATTTTTATGATTAACAACGTGACAATGACTTTGAGAAAACGAAAACGTTATTATTGAAATGAATCATAACAGGCACGCAGATCGGTAGAAACGGTAGCACTACACAGCTGATTGAAATCATCAAAGCTTGATGATGAGTTGGTAATTTGAATCAGCTGTGTCGTGCTGGGAAGGACGTCCCAACCCGAACCGTAAGGTTTATTGAGCTACTGTCTCTTTAAGAAAAGACGTCGCGGAACCCGGAAGAAGATTTTTGTTTTCATCTTTTCCCATAATGCTTAGCAATAAAAAAATATATTAAGAAAGCTAGTGTGTATTTTCAAAGTATTGGACAACAGTCTACCTTAAATTACATGTACAGTCATTGGCAAAACATAACTAAAAGTGTCTACTTTCCTTCACATGTTGTATCACAACAATTTGAGATAAACAAAATGTACCGAAGAATGTTAAGGTAAGGTAAACATAGTAGCTAGCTGCTAACGCTGTTAGCCAGCCACGTTTGCAACAAGCAATATTTCTGTTCGCCACGGTGCGCTTATTGGTGTGATATGCTTTCCTAAAATAATTATGGAGACTCGTTTATCTAAAGTCAGTCACTGTGACTGAAAGTCAGGCTTGCTGCTTAACACATTGCTACTTTTAGACTCATATTCAACTTGTTGTGGCAATGAAACGTGCATTGAGCCATCTGTTAGCAGGCAGGGCGAACCTTAGCCTGGTGACCCGATGTTGAATTGTACAGGATTCAACGTCCAGGATAAATGAGCGTTTGGGATCAGGAAAGTTTCCTCTGACGACCTCTACAAGCCAGAATGTTAAATACAATTATATTTTAACTTACTTTACCGGTTGTCCGTGCGGGTAGATAAGATGTGACGGATCTCCTCGTCTCGGTCTTATGTAGCAACATTTGAAGTGGTGTTTTTTTTTTTTTTTACATTGGATAAAAGTAGAGACTAGAAAATGGTATCATACACTGCAATTGAGGAACAATGGGAAAGTAATTATGCTTTGAAAGTTGATAAACTTCACCTTACTTTTAAGAAAATGGCCCCTGAATATTTCGGTAAACCTATTGGAGAGCTCTTTGTCCACACTAGGGCTGTCCCCTACAAAAATATATGTCTTGGTCTACCGAAAGTCATCTGTTCATGCGACCAATCTATTGCTCTAAAATTTGAAACGTATTTTCCATACATAGACACGCCCAATGTATTAATTGTAAATGTACTAGTGATGTGTAATGGGGAATTGATATAACTAACAAACGCAAACAATTTGCACAATGAAGTAATGAAACAATAATGGGAGAGCAGTGCATTCTGGGCTGTAGCAGAACAAAGTGGAAAATGTTAAGGGGTCTGAATACTTCCTGAATGCACTGTGTGTATATATTTTTACTGCTCGACTAAAACCGTCTCGGTCGACCAACAGCCGAACGACCAAACAATCAACTAGTTGACTAATTGGGGTCAGCCCTAGTCTACACTCATTCAGCATCGTTTACACCCTCTTATAAATTACACAAACCCAAACCGACTGCGCTTGTGCGCCGTCGTGCGTAAATGTATTTTGTGCCACTACACCAAACGCGATCACGACACGCAGGTTAATATCAAAACAAGCTCTGAACCAATCATATTAATTTGGGGACAGGTTGAAAAGCATTAAATATTTATGCTAGTTAGCTTGCACTTGCTAGCTAATTTGTCCTGGGATATAAACATTGAGTTGTTATTTTACCTGAAATGCACAAGGTCCTCTACCCCGCCAATTAATCCACACACAAAACGTTCAACCGAATTGTTTTTAGTCATCTCTCTTCTTTCAGGATTGTTCTTCTCTTGACTTTGTATTGCGATTGGCAACTTTCATAAATTAGGTGCAATTACCGCCACCCACATGTGTATAACCAATGAGACGGCACGTGGGTATCTGCTTCTATAAACCAATGAGGCGATGGGAGAGGCAGGATTTGCAGCGCATCTGCGTCACAAATAGAACTGACTTCTATTTTAGTCATTGGCAATGCAAACGCTCGTTGTCGCGTGCAATAATTTAATAATTTAGATTTCTAAATGTATTTTGCAGCGCACGCGAAAGGCTGGTTTATACCTTGTCTATTGACATGTCGGTGGTAGAGGTCGCCCGATTTATGATTCTTCAACACCGATTATTGGAGGACCAAAAAAAGCCGATATTAATCGGACGCTTTTTAAAAAATTACTTTTATTTTTATATATATTTTTTTATTATATTTTTTTACATTATATTTTAGTATTTATTTATTTTTCCCCATTTTTTTTTTCTTGATTTATTTTCTTTTCGTTTTCATTCATTTCGATTTTTTTTATTAATTAAAATCAAATCAAATGTATTGGTCACATACACATGGTTAGCAGATGTTAATGCGAGTGTAGCGAAATGCTTGTGCTTCAAGTTCCGACCGTGCAGTAATATCTAACAAGTAATCTACCAATTCCACAACAACTACCTTGTACACACAAGTGTAAAGGAATGAATACGAATATGTACATAAAAATATATAAATGAGTGATGGCCGAACGGCATAGGCAAGATGTAACAGATGGTATAGAGTACAGTATATACATATGAGATGAGTAATGTAGGGTATGAAAACATATAAAGCGGCATTGTTTAATGTGGCTAGTGATACATTACATCAGGATGGCAAGATGCAGTAGATGGTATAGAGTACAGTATATACATATGAGATGAATAATGTAGGTTATGTAAACATTATCTAATATAAAGTCGCAAGTAATAAATTGATTACATCAATGTTCCCATTATTAAAGTGGCTGGAGTTGAGTCAGTATGTTGGCAGCAGCCACTCTGTGTTAGTGATGGCTGTTTAACAGTCTGATGGCCTTGAGATAGAAGCTGTTTTTCAGTCTCTCGGTTCCAGCTTTGATGCACCTGTACTGACCTCGCCTTTTGGATGATAGCGGGGGGAACAGGAAGTGGCTCGGGTGGTTGCTGTCCTTGATGATCTTTTTGGCCTTCCTGTGACATCGGGTGGTGTAGGTGTCCTGGAGGGCAGGTAGTTTGCCCCCGGTGATGCGTTGTGCAGACCTCACTACCCTCTGGAGAGCCTTACGGGTGTGGGCAGAGCAGCTGCCGTACCAGGCGGTGATACAGCCCGACAGGATGCTCTCGAATGTGCATCTGTAAAAGTTTGAGTGTTTTTGGTGACAAGACAAATTTCTTCAGCCTCCTGAGGTTGAAGAGGTGCTGCTGCGCCTTCTTCACCACGCTGTCTGTGTGGGTGGACCATTTCAGTTTGTCCGTGATGTGTACACCGAGGAACTTAACTCTCCACCTTCTCCACTACTGTCCCGTCGATGTGGATGGGGGCTGCTCCCTCTGCTGTTTCCTGAAGTCCACGATCATCTCCTTTGTTTTGTTGACATTGAGTGTGAGGTTATTTTCCTGACACCACACTCCGAGGGCCCTCACCTCCTCCCTGTAGGCCGTCTCGTCGTTGTTGGTAATCAAGCCTACCACTGTAGTGTCGTCTGCAAACTTGATGATTGAGTTGGAGGCATGCTGGGCCATGCAGTCATGGATGAACAGGGAGTACAGGAGAGGGCTGAGAACGCACCCTTGTGGGGCCCCAGTGTTGAGGATCAGCGGGGTGGAGATGTTGTTACCTACCTTCACCACCTGGGGGCGGCCCGTCAGGAAGTCCAGGACCCAGTTGCACAGGGCCTCCAGCTTGATGACGAGTTTGGAGGGTACTGAATTCATTTATTTTTTAATTTATATATTTTTAAAATATAATAATGACAATTACAACAATACTCAATGAACACTTTTGAACATCCACGTCACAAAAAGCAGTTCAAAAGTATAATCAAAAATAAATCTAAACATCTTGGCTTTAAATGGAGTCGGGACTTTAGAAGACTGAGCGACGAAAAATGAATGAGTGTCTGGTATTGGCTATAGAAGCAATGCTTCTATAATGCCTTTTATCAATTTGATCAATTTCTAAAATCGGAAATGATGTATGCGCTGCAAAGAAATCCAATGGACCTTTTACATAGCACCTGTACATAGCCCATCTATAATTTAGCCCAAACAACTACCTCTTCCTCTACTGTATTTATTTATTTTATTTTGCTCCTTTGCACCCCATTATCTCTATTTCTACTTTGCACTTTCTTCTACTACAAATCTACCATTCCAGTGTTTTACTTGCTATATTGTATTTACTTTGCCACCATGGACTTTTTTGCCTTTACCTCCCTTATCTCACCTCATTTGCTTTTCTACTGTATTATTGACTGTATGTTGTTTTACTCCATGTGTAACTCTGTGTTGTTGTAATGTGTCAAACTGCTTTGCTTTATCTTGGTCAGGTCGCAGTTGTAAATGAGAACTTGTTCACAACTTGCCTACCTGGTTAATTAAAGGTGAAATAAAGTAAAAAAACAGGCTGAAACACTGGACTCTTCTACCGCACAGCGTTCAGATTCCCTTTGCGGTAGCCTACTGAACAGCGTTCAGATTCCCTTTGCGGTAGCCTACTGAACAGCGTTCAGATTCCCTTTGCGGTAGCCTACTGAACAGCGTTCAGATTCCCTTTGCGGTAGCCTACTGAACAGCGTTCAGATTCCCTTTGCGGTAGCCTACTGAACAGCGTTCAGATTCCCTTTGCGGTAGCCTACTGAACAGCGTTCAGATTCCCTTTGCGGTAGCCTACTGAAGCTTTGTTTTTATGTTTTCAAAATAATTTAGCTTTTAGTGTTGATTAGGAACCGTGTCTAAAAAGCCAATACTTGTGAGCTGGCCCTCGTGATTGGCTGTTTGAGAGGTGACAAGCGTTCCTCTACTATGGAGACTAAACTTGGGGGCGTGTGCTAAGAAAAACATTATAGATAATTATCTCCATTTTATACTGTACATGTAATGGATTTGTTTGTTACTATTCTATAATTACGGTCACTCACAAACAGTGCACGAGCGTGCGGGGGGGAAAGAACCCCAACTACCGTAAATTCCGGACTATAAGCCGCAACTTTTTTCCCCACGCTTTGAACCTCGCGGCTTATACAATGACGCGGCTAATATATGGATTTTTCCCGCTTTCAAATTTGTGGGTCCTGACAGCGTGGAGCATTGTCAAAACATCCACTATCATCAACGGGTTTCGAAAGGCTGGACTGCTGCGTGTTGAAGAGGTCTCAGCGAGGGATTTGCCTGGGCGTTATACCTTCATATGCTGTATACCAGAACCATGTTAGGTCTGGGCGTTATACCTTCAGACGCTGTATACCAGAACCATGTTAGGCCTGGGCGTTATACCTTCAGACGCTGTATACCAGAACCATGTTAGGTCTGGGCGTTATACCAGTTGGCCTGGCGTTATACCTTCAGACGCTGTATACCAGAACCATGTTAGGTCTGGGCGTTATACCTTCATATGCTGTATACCAGAACCATGTTAGGCCTGGGCTTTATACCTTCATATGCTGTATACCAGAACCATGTTAGGTCTGGGCGTTATACCTTCATATGCTGTATACCAGAACCATGTTAGGTCTGGGCGTTATACCTTCATATGCTGTATACCAGAACCATGTTAGGTCTGGGCGTTATACCTTCAGACGCTGTATACCAGAACCATGTTAGGCCTGGGCGTTATACCAGAACCATGTTAGGCCTGGGCGTTATACCAGAACCATGTTAGGTCTGGGCGTTATACCTTCAGACGCTGTATACCAGAACCATGTTAGGTCTGGGCTTTATACCTTCAGACGCTGTATACCAGAACCATGTTAGGCCTGGGCGTTATACCAGAACCATGTTAGGTCTGGGCGTTATACCTTCAGACGCTGTATACCAGAACCATGTTAGGTCTGGGCGTTATACCTTCAGATGCTGTATACCAGAACCATGTTAGGTCTTGGCGTTATACCTTCATACGCTGTATACCAGAACCATGTTAGGCCTGGGCGTTATACCTTCAATGCTGTTACCAGAACCATGTTAGGCCTGGGCGTTATACCTTCAGACGCTGTATACCAGAACCATGTTAGGTCTGGGCGTTATACCTTCAGACGCTGTATACCAGAACCATGTTAGGTCTGGGCGTTATACCTTCAGACGCTGTATACCAGAACCATGTTAGGTCTGGGCGTTATACCTTCAGACGCTGTATACCAGAACCATGTTAGGCCTGGGCTTTATACCTTCAGAAGCTGTATACCAGAACCATGTTAGGTCTGGGCGTTATACCTTCAGACGCTGTATACCAGAACCATGTTAGGTCTGGGCGTTATACCTTCATATGCTGTATACCAGAACCATGTTAGGCCTGGGCGTTATACCAGAACCATGTTAGGCCTGGGCGTTATACCTTCAGACGCTGTATACCAGAACCATGTTAGGTCTGGGCGTTATACCAGAACCATGTTAGGCCTGGGCTTTATACCTTCAGACGCTGTATACCAGTGTATTTTCCTATACATTTGTAATATTTGTAGCTTCCTTTTAACACGTGAGGAGATGAAGCAGATTGCGTTCTTCATTTCACATCACATTATTTGACATTATTAAGCTTTCCATTGTTCCCCAGAACAGTTGAGCCAGTCGCGTGTTTGTATGTAAATAGCAGGGAGAAAGGGCCTCAATAGACTGATCAGGAACGTGCAACTATAGTTTTCCTTTACAGAAAATACACTAGTTTATTAGTGCAACACATTAGCCAGAAAATAGCTTTATTTTCATCAGATAACAGAAGTTCAATGCTATTTGGCTGATAGCTGTACAAGTAGGCTAAATGAGCATAACAATTAAAAAGCAAGGCATTTTTTTTTTTAACTATGCATAGCCAACATATTTCTGTTTATCATAGAAATAATGTAGCCAGCTACATTTCCTAATGTTTTGCTTAAAGTTAATCTTGAATTTTATGGAGAAAAATTGGCCGGCTACACTGAGAAAATTACCTGAGAAGAAAGCTACTTGTCAGTCTGAACGCTGTCTGCTGATCGAATGCCAGTTCCTGAATTCTCATCACAGTGGAGAAGTGCAACTGAAGCACAAAATCTTATCTGTCTGCAGAAATGACAATAAGAACCATTTTAGATCTGTGCAGAAAAGAGATTTATTTTTTCCTGCATGAAAAACAGAATTCTGCGACCCATAAGTTTTAACTTGCTAGTTATCTGAGTGGCTGAATTAATAAGGTGACTGGGCATCATTGTGTTGGCTTTGTGGTTCAGATGCATGCTTTGTGCCGTGGTTCAGATGCAGGTGTACAGATATCTTTTGATTTCCTTGTGTTCTTTCTCTTCTCCATTCTGGGCTGTCTGCTCCTCCCACATCTTCTCAGAGCGGGCAGACCTGTCACGTGTACATGTGCTGCTCCAGAGCCAGCACTCTTCATTTGCACAATGTGACTTGTAAATGTCCAAACTCACCAAAAATAACATTCGGTAGCTCCTACCTATATATGTTTAACTTTATGAGTTGGATAGCCTATCTTATCAATTGTTAATTAGACCCAAACTGCTACAGACCTATATCCATCCTGCCCTGCCTCTTTAAGGTCTTCGAAAGCCAAGTTAATAAGCAGATTGCTGACCATTTCGAATCCCACCGTACCTTCTCCGCTGTGCAATCCGGTTTCCGAGCTGGTCACGGGTGAACCTCAGCCACGCTCAAGGTCCTAAACGACATCATAATCGTCATCGATAAGAGACAGCACTGTGCAGCCGTCTTTATCGACCTGGCCAAGGCTTTCTACTCTGTCAATCACCACATTCTTATCGGCAGACTCAACAGCCTTGGTTTCTCAAATGACTGCCTCGCCTGGTTTACCAACTACTTTGCAGACAGAGTTCAGTGTGTCAAATCGGAGGGGCCTGTTGTCCGGACCTCTGGCAGTCTCTATGGGGGAGCCACAGGGTTCAATTCTTGGGCCGACTCTCTTCTCTGTATACATCAATGATGTTGCTCTTGCTGCTGGTGATTCTCTGATCCCCCTCTACGCAGATGACACCATTCTGTATACTTCTGGCCCCTCTTTGGACACTGTGTACCTCCAACTGCTCTTAAACGCAAGTAAAACTAAATGCATGCTATTCAATCAATCACTGCCCGCACCGGCCCGCCCGTCCAGCATCACTACTCTGGACGGCTCTGACTTAGAATACGTGGACAACTACAAATACCTGGGTGACTGGTTAGACTGTAAACTCTCCTTCCAGACTCACATTAAACATCTCCAATCCAAAATTGAATCTAGAATCGGCTTTCTATTTCACAACAAAGCCTCCTTTACTCACGCCGCCAAACATACCCTAGTAAAACTGACTATCCTACCGATCCTCGACTTCGGCAATGTCATCTACAAAATAGCATCCAACACTCTACTCAGCAAACTGGATGCAGTCTATCACAGTAACATCCGTTTTGTTACCAAAGCCCCATATACTACCCACCACTGCAACCTGTATGCTCTATTCGGCTGGCCCTCGCTACATATTTGTCGCCAGACCCACTGGCTCCAGGTCATCTATAAGTCTATGCTAGGTAAAGCCCCGCCTTATCTCAGCTCACTGGTCACGATAACAACACCCACCCGTAGCACGCGCTCCAGCAGGTATATCTCACTGGTCATCCCCAAAGCCAACAGCTCCTTTGGCCGCCTTTCCTTCCAGGTCTCTGCTGCCACTGACTGGAACGAATTGCAAAAAATCGCGGAAGCTGGAGACTTAAATTTCCCTCACCAACTTTAAACATCAGCTACCTGAGCTGCTAACCGGTCGCTGCAGCTGTACATAGCTCATCTGTAAATATCCCATCCAATCTACCTACCTCATCCCCATACTGTTTTTATTTACTTTCTGCTCTTTTGCACACCAGTATCTCTACTTGCACATCATCATCAGCTCATTTATCACTCCAGTGTTAATCTGCTAAATTGTAATTACTTCGCTACTATGGCCTATTTATTGCCTTACCTCCTCATGCCTTTTGCACACACTGTATATAGACTTTCTTTTTTTCTATTGTGTTATTGACTGTACGCTTGTTTATTCCATTTGTAACTCTGTGTTGTTGTATGTGTCGAACTGCTTTGCTTTATCTTGGCCAGGTCGTAGTTGTAAATGAGAACTTGTTCTCAACTGGCTTACCTGGTTACCTGGTTTGCGCTCTTTAGCATATTTAGCTAGCAGCCTCCATGGATATTTGCTATTACTTGTGCTAATTTTGTTAGAATTCTGGTAATAGATGCTCAATGTGCTTTTTTTAAAATCCCGAGCTGAGAGCGGGACGGTATGACGATAGGACAATCTGGATACCGCCCAACCCTAAAACATGTGCACGAGCTTGGCAGGTGTGCATGCGTTTTCATTGTGTGCATGCTTCACATCATAGAAACCTGAACGTTCTACCAGCACTTTGGAAAGTACACGTAATTATACTGAACCTTTGACGTTCCTATTATTAGCTAGCAAAATGAGGTCAACAGTTAGCTGCTAACAGTTAGCTAGCCAGTTGTCAGTCACTAGGTGGTGCATCCGCTCAGTAGTAGGCTAACAGTTAGCTGCTAACAGTTAGCTAGCCAGATGTCAGTCACTAGCTGGTACATCCGCTCAGTAGTAGGCTAACAGTTAGCGGCTAACAGTCCCTACTGTTAGCTAGCTAAATTAGGTCAACAGTTAGCTGCTAACAGTTAGCTAGCTAAATTAGGTCAACAAGCAAGGACATATTACAGGGTTTCCATAAAGAATATATACATATATTTTTGTCTTGTTCATTAAAGACTCCATCATAGGAAATGGCAGTTACAGGTGTTCATTTTTTTTTTTTAAATGAGTCCAAAGAGGGGCAGAGACCCCTTGCCTTAATTAATCATCAGCACCACCTTGTAAAATAAAATAAAATGTTTGCCATCATTCTGCCATATAGTACACTAGCTAGCTAACTGTTAGCCTAGTACTACTGAGCTGATGTACCACCTAGTGACTGACAACTGGCTAGCTAACTGTTAGCCTACTACTGAGCTGATGTACCACCTAGTGACTGACAACTGGCTAGCTAACTGTTAGCAGCTAACTGTTAGCCTACTACCACTGAGCGTTAGTCTAGACGGGAAAACGTTTTGCAATGAAAACAAGAGTTTCTATTGGACAGATTTATTTAAGTCCCCCCCATGTTTGGTTCCGTTTGGTTCTGATTGGTTCCTAATGAATACTCCCCTGACTGCGGTACTGACTTCATACCAGATGTGACTCAGTTGTAATTGAGTCTCTGAGTCTCCTGTCGTGTCCTGTCCTCTGTATTTTGTATTGCACTCTGTTAAATGTTTTTTCCTGTGTTGTCGTTGCAGGCTATGTGAACCCAGTGGCCTGTGTGGACCATGTCTCTGATCCTGTTTGCACTGGTGGTGCGGGTCAGGGATGGTCTGCCTCTCTCAGCCTCCACTGACTTCCAACACAACCCAGAGCTGCAGGAGAGGAAGCAGCAGCTACGGACCATCTCCAAGGCCCTTAGCCTGTTCCCCGACAGAGGGGCGGTCAAGGGCCATGACCTCAATATATAGTAAGATATATATATATATTTTTTTTTCTATAGTATATTCTATACCTAGGTGTGTGTGTGTGTGTGTGTGTATGTGTGTGTATGTATATATTATATTACTATATATGGATATGTGTATAGATAGATATAGTACGGTGTGTGTGTGTGTGTAATATAGATAGTAAGGACACACACACTTCAGAAAGTATTCACACCCCTTTAACATTGTGTTACAGCCTGAATTTAAAATTATTTATATTGATATTTTTTTGGTCACTGGCCTTCACACAATACCCCATAATGTCAGTGGAACTGTTTTTATTTGGGGGGGGGCAATTAATCAAAATCTGAAATGTCTTGAATGAAAAAGTATTGAACCCCATTGTTATGGCAAGCCTCAATAAGTTCAGGAGTAAAAATGTGCTTAATAAGTTGGACTCACTCTGTGTGTAATAACAGTGTTTAACATGACTTCTGAATGACTCCCTCATCTCTGTACCTCCACACATACAATTATCTGTAAAGTCCTTCAGTCGAGCAGTGAATTACAAACACAGATTCAACCACAAAGACCAGGGAGGTTTTCCAATCCCCTGCAAATAAGAGCACCTATTGGGAGACGGGTAAAAAAATTAAAAAGCGGACATTGAATATCCCTTTCAGCATGGTGACGTTATTAATTACACTTTGGATGGTGTATCGATACACCCAGTCACTACAAAGATACAGGCATCCTTCCTAACTCAGTTGCCGATGAGAAAAGAAACCGCTCAGGGATTTCACAATGAGGACAATGGTGACTTTAAAACAGTTAGAGTTTAACCTCTATGGACTATGTGGGACGCAAGCGTCCCACCCCTGGTACACCCTATCAACAACAGGTGAAATATCAAGAGCGCCAAATTTGAAAACAATTAAATGTCATAATTCAAATTTCTCAAACATACAACTATCTTACACCCTTTGAAAGATAAACATCTCCTTAATCTAACCACGTTGTCCGATTTCAAAAAGGCTTTACGGCGAAAGCATAAAGTTAGATTATGTTAGGACAGTACATTGAAAATAGCTGTGTGTAATGTTTTGTCAATGCAAAGACACGCGTCACCAAAAGCAGAAAACCAGCTAAAATTATGCACTGACCTTTGACAATCCTAGGACATTATGTTAGACAATGCATGCATTTTTTGTTCTATCAAGTTCATATTTATATCCAAAAACAGCGTTTTACTATGGCGTTAATGTTCAGGAAATCGTTTCCCTTCAATAACCGGCAGTCAAGTCAGCACCACAAATTAAATAATTAAAATTAGAAAACATTGGTAAAATATTATATTGTCATTTAAAGAATTATAGATTTACATCTCTTGAACGCAACTGGATTGCCAGATTTAAAAATAACCTTACTGGGAAATCACACTTTGCAATAATCTGAGCACTGCACCCAGAAAAATACGCGTTGCGATACAGACTAGACGTCATGTTGGGGAGATCTAAAATCGAAAATACTATGTAAATAATCCATTACCTTTGATTCTCTTCATCAGATGTCACTTCCAGGAATCCCAGGTCCATAACAAATGTAGTTTTGTTCGAAAAAGCCCCTGTGTGTTTCAATGGCATAGGCTTAAAGGTAATTCTACACATCAGGTATCCACTTCCTGTCAGAGTTTGTCTCAGGGTTTTGACTGCCATATGAGTTCTGTTATACTTAGACACCATTCAAACAGTTTTAGAAAATTCAGAGAGTTTTCTATCCAAACCTGAACAATAATATGCATATTCTAGCTTCTGAGTTGGTGTAGGAGGCAGTTAAAAATGGGCACATATTTTTTTCTAAATTCTCAATACTGCCCCCTAGCCCCAACAGGTTAATGGCTGTGATGGGATAAAATGGAGGATGGATCAACATTGTAGTTACTCCACAATAGTAACCTAATTGACAGAGTGAAAGAAGGAAGCCTGTACAGAATAACAAATATTCAAAAACATGCATCCTGTTTGCAACAAGGCACTAAAGTAATACTGCAAAAAATCTGGCAAATCCAATGCAACACATTACTGAGTACCATCAAGACCTGAAAATAGATGTCTAGACATGATCAACAAACAGTTTGACAGAGCTTGAGGAATCTTTAATAGGTTAATAGGTAAATGTTACACAATCCATTTGTGGAAATGTCTTACCCAGAAAGACTCACGGCTGTAAATGTTACGAAAGGTGATTATTGACTCACGTCCAGGGAGATCCAGACCGCCGTGTGAACACTCATGTAAATGTGATTTCTGTATGACTCAATACATGTTAGAATCACCTTTGGCAGTGATTTAAAGCTGTATTTCTGGGTAAGCCACACCTAGATTGGCACATTATTCTTAAAATGATTTAAGCTCTTGTCAAGTTGGCGGATGATCATCGCTAGACAGCCATTTTTCAGTCCTGCCGTAGAGTTAAAGCCGATTTCAGTCAAAAACTGTAACTAGACCACTCAGGAACGTTCAACTTCTCCACTGTATGTTTGGCTTTGTGTTTTAGGTTTTTGTCCTGCTGAAAGATGGATAACCTAACACGATGCAGCCACATGCTTCAAAATATCAAGAGTGGTACTCAGTGTTGGATTTCAGCTTTTCATTTTTAATTTCTAAAAACATAATTCCACGTTGACATTATGGTGTGTTGTCACTGGCCTACACACACAATCTCAATGTAATTCATTTTAAATTCAGGCTGTAACACAAAATGTGTTTAAGTCTAGGGGTGTGAATACTTTCTGAAGGTACTGTACCTCAACATAGCGAAAGTGGCACAGGGAAGATTAGACGGTAAACAGAATGGTTTCTGATCTGTTCAACCAAGTCTCCACATTTTGAAAATGATTCAGAAACTGTCCTGCTGCATACTGTGGGCAAGCTGTGACCGGCTGTTTCCTCCTCTCTTCCTCATCCCCCTCTCCTCCCTCTAGTTTCCTCTCCAGTGAGGGTGTATCCTACATGAGCGTCTGTGACGCCAGCCTCCCTGCAGCCATGGCTTTCTGTTTTCTAGAGGACCTGCGCTGGGAGTTCACAGCTCATATGGACAACGCCAAGGTTGCCCTGGCAGCCAGGCCATACCCCTTTCTGGAGTTCGGTGTGTAGAAGGGGGAGGGGGGGTGATGTAGAAGGGGAGGGGGTGATGTAGAAGGGGAGGGGGGTGATGTAGAAGGGGTGGTGGGGAGGGGGTGTAGAAGGGGGAGGGGGTGATGGGGGAGGGTGGTGTAGAAGGGGAGGGGGTGATGGGGGAGGGGTGGTGTAGAAGGGGAGGGGGGTGATGGTGGAGGGGTGGTGTAGAGGGGGTGATGGGGGGTGGTGAGAAGTGTGCAGGGGTAGAGTTCCTGTAGGGTGCTGTAGGACCTGAGGGGGTAGACAACCCTGTTCCTGGAGTGCTGTAGGACCCTAGAGCAGGGGTAGACAACCCCTGTTCCTGTAGTGCTGTAGGACCCTAGAGCAGGGGTAGACAACCCTGTTCCTGGGGTGCTGTAGGACCCTAGAGCAGGGCTAGACAACCCCTGGACAGGAGCCTTGGTGCTACAGTCCATCAGGTAGCCTAGTGGTTAGAGCCTCGGTGCTCCAGTCCAGCAGGTAGCCTAGTGGTTAGAGCCTCGGTGCTCCAGTCCAGCAGGTAGCCTAGTGGTTAGAGCCTCGGTGCTACAGTCCAGCAGGTAGCCTAGTGGTTAGAGCCTTGGTGCTACAGTCCAGCAGGTAGCCTAGTGGTTAGAGCCTCGGTGCTACAGTCCATCAGGTAGCCTAGTGGTTAGAGCCTCGGTGCTACAGTCCAGCAGGTAGCCTAGTGGTTAGAGCCTTGGTGCTACAGTCCAGCAGGTAGCCTAGTGGTTAGAGCCTCGGTGCTCCAGTCCAGCAGGTAGCCTAGTGGTTAGAGCCTCGGTGCTACAGTCCAGCAGGTAGCCTAGTGGTTAGAGCCTCGGTGCTCCAGTCCAGCAGGTAGCCTAGTGGTTAGAGCCTCGGTGCTACAGTCCAGCAGGTAGCCTAGTGGTTAGAGCCTCGGTGCTACAGTCCATCAGGTAGCCTAGTGGTTAGAGCCTTGGTGCTCCAGTCCAGCAGGTAGCCTAGTGGTTAGAGCCTCGGTGCTACAGTCCAGCAGGTAGCCTAGTGGTTAGAGCCTCGGTGCTACAGTCCAGCAGGTAGCCTAGTGGTTAGAGCCTCGGTGCTACAGTCCAGCAGGTAGCCTAGTGGTTAGAGCCTCGGTGCTACAGTCCAGCAGGTAGCCTAGTGGTTAGAGCCTTGGTGCTCCAGTCCAGCAGGTAGCCTAGTGGTTAGAGCCTCGGTGCTACAGTCCAGCAGGTAGCCTAGTGGTTAGAGCCTTGGTGCTACAGTCCAGCAGGTAGCCTAGTGGTTAGAGCCTCGGTGCTCCAGTCCAGCAGGTAGCCTAGTGGTTAGAGCCTCGGTGCTACAGTCCAGCAGGTAGCCTAGTGGTTAGAGCCTCGGTGCTACAGTCCAGCAGGTAGCCTAGTGGTTAGAGCCTCGGTGCTACAGTCCAGCAGGTAGCCTAGTGGTTAGAGCCTCGGTGCTCCAGTCCAGCAGGTAGCCTAGTGGTTAGAGCCTTGGTGCTCCAGTCCAGCAGGTAGCCTAGTGGTTAGAGCCTCGGTGCTACAGTCCAGCAGGTAGCCTAGTGGTTAGAGCCTTGGTGCTCCAGTCCAGCAGGTAGCCTAGTGGTTAGAGCCTCGGTGCTACAGTCCAGCAGGTAGCCTAGTGGTTAGAGCCTCGGTGCTACAGTCCAGCAGGTAGCCTAGTGGTTAGAGCCTCGGTGCTCCAGTCCAGCAGGTAGCCTAGTGGTTAGAGCCTTGGTGCTACAGTCCAGCAGGTAGCCTAGTGGTTAGAGCCTCGGTGCTCCAGTCCAGCAGGTAGCCTAGTGGTTAGAGCCTTGGTGCTCCAGTCCAGCAGGTAGCCTAGTGGTTAGAGCCTTGGTGCTACAGTCCAGCAACATTAATGTATTGAACAGAGGTCATCTGTAGGTCATCTATATATTTTATTTTATCCCATGAGGCAGTCATGTAGGCAGGAGTCCAGATACGTAAAAACAACATACAATATCATTGCAGCAGTATAAATAGAAGGGATTATTTTATATTAGACAACAGCCTAGCCTGGCTGCAGCAGCAGTATAAATAGAAGGGTTAATATTCTATTCTATTCTGTTAGAGAACAGCCTAGCCTGGCTGCAGCAGCAGTATAACCAGAGGGGTTAATATTCTATTCTATTCTATTCTATTATATTAGACAACAGCCTAGCCTGGCTGCAGCAGCAGTATAAATAGAAGGGTTAATATTCTATTCTATTCTATTAGACAACAGCCTAGCCTGGCTGCAGCAGCAGTATAAATAGAAGGGTTAATATTCTATTCTATTCTGTTAGACAACAGCCTAGCCTGGCTGCAGCAGCAGTATAACCAGAGGGGTGGTCCAGCGCTGGAGGTCACTCTGACCGAGGTACAGGAGGATCTGAAAACACGCCCTTTGCAGATCCTCACCCTGGAGGAGGTGGAGCTTACCAACGGGTCAGCCAATGGCCACGCGGAACAACTTTCTGAATCCGGTAAGAATCCGAAGAAGGAGGACCTTTTGCCTCAGAGATCGACGTTTTTACTTCAGTTAAACGTTGCTTGATCCTGTGTTGTGTTGGATCGGTCCTCCAGGTCAGAACCAGAGGTTGCAGCCAGTGACCGCCCCAGGAATCCTCTCACTGGTCCTCAACATCATGTGTTCTTCTCTGAACCTCATCAGGGGAGTTCACCTCATAGAGAATACCTTCCAGGTACAATATTCTATTAAACAGGTAGAAGATACCTTCCAGGTACAATATTCTATTAAACATGTAGAAGATACCTTCCTGGTCCTCCATTCTATTTAGCGATGTCTAATTCAACTTGGCTGATAATGTATTTTATTCTGCTAATGTTGTAGTCCGCTCATAAAGACCAACTGTCTGTCAATGTCAACACTGTTCTGTTGTTCTTAAATGTCACGTTTGCTACAGGATGATTATGAAGGAATCTGGAATGTGCTGGCCTTCCTGTTGGCGTTCCTGTGCTGTGTTGGTCAGTGTCACCTGTACCTGTTCCACTCTTCTCTGAAGAGTGTCAAGTCCCTGGTACTGCTGAGTGTGGTCGTGGTCTGTAACTGCTTCCTGTTTGGTCTGAGGAATGTCTGGCAGCTGCTGTTCCACCTGGCGGTGGCCGTCCTCGTCACCCTCCTCACCCTCAACAGGAAACTACACGACAGAACCAATGACTGCGGGGTCTGAGGGAGAGGGGGGGGGGGCCATTTAGTGCGTAGCACCACCACAGTAGGCTACGTACAGGCCGGTAGGGCAGGAAGAGGATCCATCCCAGACAGAACCAATGACTGCGGGGTCTGAGGGAGGGGGGGGGACCATTTAGTGCGTAGCACCACCACAGTAGGCTACGTACAGGCCGGTAGGGCAGGAAGAGGATCCATCCCAGACAGAACCAATGACTGCGGGGTCTGAGGGAGGGGGGACCATTTAGTGCGTAGCACCACCACAGTAGGCTACGTACAGGCCGGTAGGGCAGGAAGAGGATCCATCCCAGACAGAACCAATGACTGCGGGGTCTGAGGGAGGGGGGGGACCATTTAGTGCGTAGCACCACCACAGTAGGCTACGTACAGGCCGGTAGGGCAGGAAGAGGATCCATCCCAGACAGACGTCTCCTATCATGTCCAGTGGGATAAAACATTGTTTTGTTTGTATAAGGATAATTTGTTGCTTTATTTCCATGTTTATTTGCACTGCGTTTACGTAGCGTCCCAGGCAGGTTTGAGGAGCGGTGGAGGACCTGACCACAGGGGAGAGATGGTCCTCAAATCGTCTTTTAGAAATTAATTCCAGATGAAGACAATTCGTTTTGAGCAAATTACTTGAATGATATGAATTTGTAATACAGACTGGCTATTAAAGGGCATCCGATGTTAGACTACAGCCAGTCAGGCGGTAGGTCTACGTTTGACGATGGTTAATTGAGATTAGATCGTCGGTGACGTGAAAAACACTCGCTGTCCAATCCAGACCACTGCCGTACCTCAGTAAGTGATAATCAACAATCAGTCTGATTTCTCCAGGGTCTAAATGCAGCTAGCCTCACTAGAATAGGAAATGTACTATGCTTTCAATTCAATTAGCTTTTTTGCTTTATTTTAATTTTTTATTTTTTTTTGCATCTGTTGAATTGACGAATCAAAATGTCTCACCAAAGTATTTTCTGTTGTTTATGCAGAAAGCTTCCCTCTAGTTTTATAACCACAACACCAGGTGATATTCCTCTTCATGGTCGTCAGTATTGAGGAGTTAATATATCTTTTTTTAGATCATGGTTTTATAGTTTACAGGGCTAAGTAAGGTATTGTATTATTAGCAATATAACATATCTAATTTGTTGTTCAAGAAGGCTGTCGGTAATACTACTGTTGGTGATACTATGTTGTTTGGTAACAATGTGGTTGTAGTTTCATATGGAAATCACAAGTTAAAATTAATACAGAAACTTTTATATTGTGTAGTTAAAATAGATTTTGTAACACTGTAATAATGTAGTGACAGTGTATGTTGCATTTCGTTATCCTAAAACGATCGATCGATCGATTGATGCTTTTGGGGCTCCCGAGTGGCTCAGCAGTCTAAGGCACTGCATCTCAGTGCAAGAGGCGTCACTACAGACCCTGGTTTGAATCCAGGCTGTATCACAACCGGCCGTGATTGGGAGTCCCATAGGGCGGCGCACAATTGGCCCAGCGTCATCCGGGTTTTGGCCGGGGTAGGCTGTCATTGTAAATAAGAATTTGTTCTTAACTGACTTGCCTGGTTAAATTATAAATATATATAGATGTGATTTGGACACATCTGTGATATTTCTCTAAGGGCCCTTTTCATATTTAATAATAATAATAATTAATTTCAGCAGAATTTGAGCTGAAAAGACATGATTGGAAGAAACTATTTAACCGCTTTTTCTATGATTGAGAGACAGTTTGAATACAAATTGTCAAATTGAAGATTCATACCCGTTCTACTGAAATTCACACAGAGCTCACAAATGTTGGTGATTAGATGTGTAGATATTTGTGTTCCTCAAGCACCTGAGCACTGGTAATGGAATGTACAATAGTTTTAGATGCAAGACCAGTGAGTTTGCACTACGTTTGGCTTGTTTAGTGTTAACTACTGAACTGATCTTGTTCAGGGAACAATGTGGGGGTTGCAGGAAGACCCCCCCCAGGTTAAGCTGCTGTAACTGACAGACCAATATGTTGAATTTATTTAGTTTTTAATTGTAATTTTTGTTCTGTGTATTGATGGCTGCTTTAATGTCAAGAAGTCATTTACAGTTTCCTTAAATTGTTAATTGAAGTGGGGGAGAGAGGGCGTGTTAACGTTTCAGTCTACCAAGGGGTAACATTCAGGACCTCCTTTTCAAAATGTTGGGTGTGTCTTTTTTATAATGGAAATTGACTAGAGATGCCTGTATTAACACATGGTTTACCTATTGTGTGGTTTGTAATTTCTAAAGTAAAATAAACCGCTGTCTGAAAGGTGCAGTAATCCGAATCAAATTGACCAAATTAATTATGTTGTTTGTTGCCATGAACGTTGTAAAGTATGATGACATTTTGAAACCAAACGATGTTCAAATCCTTCTGTCTTATTTATAAAGTCTGCAGTGCTTTGCTATGAACAACATCCAGTATGTAGCTAACAGAACACATTTACCTCATTCATCCAGTATGTAGCTAACAGAAGAACACGTTTACCTCATTCATCCAGTATGTAGCTAACAGAAGAACATGTTTACCTCATTCATCCAGTATGTAGCTAACAGAAGAACACGTTTACCTCATTCATCCAGTATGTAGCTAACAGAACACGTTTACCTCATTCATCCAGTATGTAGCTAACAGAAGAACACGTTTACCTCATTCATCCAGTATGTAGCTAACAGAACATGTTTACCTCATTCATCCAGTATGTAGCTAACAGAACATGTTTACCTCATTCATCCAGTATGTAGCTAACAGAAGAACATGTTTACCTCATTCATCCAGTATGTAGCTAACAGAAGAACACGTTTACCTCATTCATCCAGTATGTAGCTAACAGAACATGTTTACCTCATTCATCCAGTATGTAGCTAACAGAAGAACATGTTTACCTGATGTGTAATAGAGAATCTTGCATTCCAATTGGCACCATATTCCATATATAGTGCACTACGTTTGACCAGGGCCTATAGGTCTTTGGTCCAAAGTAGTGCACTATGAAGGGTATAGAGTGCCATTTAGGATTCAAACGTGAGTTCAATTGGAACAGACCACATTAACCACCAAAGGGGTGTACATTTTAAAATTAAATTGGGATCGTTAATGTTTAGGAAAAAATCCCTAACTGAAATAAATGTTGTTTTTTTCTTCACAAAAGTAGCAGACTGTTCCCCAGCAAGAACATCTGCCAACAAACAGAAGGGGGGAAATAACAAAGGGTCACTGACAACAACCATGGAACAGGTGGGGTTCTAGGTGTTCTGAAAGACACTATGGGGGTGTCCCCTGTTCTGATAGACACTATGGGGGGGGGGTGTCCCCTGTTCTGAAAGACACTATGGGGGGGGTGTCCCCTGTTCTGAAGACACTATGGGGGGTGTCCCCTGTTCTGATAGACACTATGGGGGGGGGTGTCCCCTGTTCTGATAGACACTATGGGGGGGGTGTCCCCTGTTCTGATAGACACTATGGGGGGGGTGTCCCCTGTTCTGATAGACACTATGGGGGGGGTGTCCCCTGTTCTGATAGACACTATGGGGGGGGTGTCCCCTGTTCTGAAAGACACTATGGGGGGTGTCCCCTGTTCTGATAGACACTATGGGGGGGGTGTCCCCTGTTCTGAGAGACACTATGGGGGGTGTCCCCTGTTCTGAAAGACACTATGGGGGGGTGTCCCCTGTTCTGATAGACACTATGGGGGGGGTGTCCCCTGTTCTGAGAGACACTATGGGGGGGGGTGTCCCCTGTTCTGATAGACACTATGGGGGGGTGTCCCCTGTTCTGAGAGACACTATGGGGGGGTGTCCCCTGTTCTGAAAGACACTATGGGGGTGTCCCCTGTTCTGATAGACACTATGGGGGTGTCCCCTGTTCTGAAAGACACTATGGGGGTGTCCCCTGTTCTGAAAGACACTATGGGGGGTCCCCTGTTCTGATAGACACTATGGGGGTGTCCCCTGTTCTGATAGACACTATGGGGGTGTCCCCTGTTCTGATAGACACTATGGGGGTGTCCCCTGTTCTGAAAGACACTATGGGGGTGTCCCCTGTTCTGATAGACACTATGGGGGGGTGTCCCCTGTTCTGAAAGACACTATGGGGGTGTCCCCTGTTCTGATAGACACTATGGGGGGGTGTCCCCTGTTCTGAGAGACACTATGGGGGGTGTCCCCTGTTCTGAAAGACACTATGGGGGTGTCCCCTGTTCTGATAGACACTATGGGGGTGTCCCCTGTTCTGAAAGACACTATGGGGGGGTCCCCTGTTCTGAAAGACACTATGGGGGGGTCCCCTGTTCTGAGAGACACTATGGGGGGGTGGTCCCCTGTTCTGAAAGACACTATGGGGGTGTCCCCTGTTCTGATAGACACTATGGGGGTGTCCCCTGTTCTGAAAGACACTATGGGGGTGTCCCCTGTTCTGAAAGACACTATGGGGGTGTCCCCTGTTCTGAAAGACACTATGGGGGTGTCCCCTGTTCTGAAAGACACTATGGGGGTGTCCCCTGTTCTGATAGACACTATGGGGGTGTCCCATGTTCTGAAAGACACTATGGGGGTGTCCCCTGTTCTGAGAGACACTATGGGGGTGTCCCCTGTTCTGATAGACACTATGGGGGTGTCCCCTGTTCTGATAGACACTATGGGGGTGTCCCCTGTTCTGAGAGACACTATGGGGGTGTCCCCTGTTCTGAAAGACACTATGGGGGTGTCCCCTGTTCTGAAAGACACTATGAGGGGGGGGGGTGTCCCCTGTTCTGAGAGACACTATGAGGGTGTCCCCTGTTCTGAGAGACACTATGAGGGTGTCCCCTGACAATTGACTCGCAACAACAACAACTGGGACCTGAAAGACACCCACCGTGAGTGTCCACTACATTTGTCCAAGAAGAGGCAAACAAAAGAAAATCCCACCAAACTTAGGTGGGGCACAGGTGTAACACATACTGACTAACGAGGTGACGAGTTATACTTGCTAAAGTTGCAACCTCAAAACAGAAATGGAAAAAACCAAAGCGTGTATCACCTTCCCCCTTAAGACAACAAATATATCCTATATTTTTTGTTGTTGAAGTTTGCACACCACCAACAGAAAACAACTTCCATTTCACAACATAATCAGCTTAAATGCGTTGCCTTCTCCAATTTAAACATGGCATCTACTGGCTGTCAAAAACATAAAACAAAACACACTATGACTTAACACGTATGGAATCATGTAGTAACAAGAAAAGTGTTAAACAAATCAAAATATATTTGAGATTCTTCAAAGTCAAATCAAATAAATTATTTAATATAATCATAATAATAATAAATAATTTAAATAAAATAATTATATTTTATAATTATTAGTCACATGCTTACTTGCAAGCCCTTAAAACCTGTTGAGGACAGACATTTCGCTAGCGGAACGCCTCGCCAAATATCCAATGGTAGAGCGTGGCGCGAAATACAAAATGCTATAACTTCAATTTCTCAAACATATGACTATTTTACACCATTTGAAAGATAAGACTCGTTAATCCAACCACATTGTCCGATTTCAAAAAGGCTTTACAGCGAAAGCAAAACATTAGATTATGTCAGGAGAGTACCCAGCCAAAAATAGTCACACAGCCATTTTCAAAGCAAGCATGATCTTCATCAGATGACACTCCTAGGACATTATGTTATACAATACATGCATGTTTTGTTCAATCAAGTTCATATTTATATCACAAAACAGCTTTTTACATTAGCATGTGATGTTCAGAACTAGCATACCCACCGAAAACTTCTGGTGAATTTACTAAATTACTCATCATAAACGTTGACAAAATACATAACAAATATTTTGCAATATTCTGAGTACATAGCTCAGCCATCACAGGCTAGCTATTCAGACACCCGCCAACTTCGGGGCAACCTAAACTCAGAATTACTATTAGAAAAATTGGATTACCTTTGCTGTTCTTCGTCAGAATGCACTCCCAGGACTTCTACTTCAACAACAAATATTGTTTTGGTTCCAAATAATCCATAGTTATATTCAAATAGCTCCGTTTTGTTCGTGCGTTCAGGTCACTATCCAAAGTGTAACGCGCGAGCACATTTCGTGACAAAAAAAAATCTAAATATTCCATTACCGTACTTAGAAGCATATCAAACGCTGTTTAAAATCAATTTTTATGCTATTTTTCTCGTAAAATAGCGATAATATTCCAACCGGACAACGTTGTATTCATTCAAAGAGGGAAAGAAAAAAATGGCGAGGTCTCGTGAATGCGCATTTCCAGTCTCTCTGTCCCCAGGCAGACCACTTACAAACTCTGCTCCTGTT
This sequence comes from Salmo salar, assembly GCF_905237065.1. Taxonomy (NCBI): domain Eukaryota; kingdom Metazoa; phylum Chordata; class Actinopteri; order Salmoniformes; family Salmonidae; genus Salmo; species Salmo salar. Next base: position 70,901 of record NW_025547005.1, on the reverse strand, counting down.
ATCTGCCCAGAGACAGGAGATGCGTCATTCCACTTTCTGGCGGCTTTAGAGAGCCAATGGAAGCCTTAGAAAGTGTCACGTAACAGCTCAGATGCTGTAATTTGATAGAGATGCAACAGAAGGACTACAAATTGTCAGACAGGCCACTTCCTGCATGGAATCTTCTCAGGTTTTTGCCTGCCATATGAGTTATGTTATACTCAGACACCATTCAAACAGTTTTAGAAACTTTAGAGTGTTTTCTATCGAAATCTACTAATTATATGCATATTCTAGTTTCTGGGCAAGAGTAGTAACCAGATTAAATCGGGTACGTTTTTTATCCGGCCGTGAAAATACTGCCCCCTATCCACTTAACTCTTTCTTGAACTGCATTGTTGGTTAAGAAAATATTTACTAAATAAAGTGAGATAAATGAATTAAAAATAAATAAAAATACATAACTGAGGCTATATACAGGAAGTATCGGTAGCGAGTCGATTAGTCAAGGTAATTTGTAAAGTGACTGCATGGATAATAAACAGCGAGTAGCAGCAGTGTAAAAACAAAGGGGGGGTCAGTCATTGTAAATAGTCTGGGTGGATTAATAGTTCAGCAGTCTTACGGCTTGGGGATAGAAGCTGTTAAGGAGCCTTTTGGTGCAAGACTTGGCGCTCCGGTACCGCTTGCCGTGCGGGAGCAGAGAGAACAGTCTATGATTTGGGTCTTTAAAAAAATGTGGGCCTTCCTTTGACACCGCCTAGTCAATAGGTCCTGGATGTCAGGAAGCTTGGCCCCAGTGATGTACTGGTCCGTACGCACTACCCTCTGTAGATCCTTACGGTCAGATGCTGAGCAGTTGCCATACCAGGCGGTGAGGCAACCGGTCAGGATGCTCTCGATGGTGCAGCTGTAGCACTTTTTGAGGATCTGAGGACCCATGCCAAATCTTTTCAGTCTCCTGAGGGGGAAAAAGCATTGTCGTGCCCTCTTCAAATCAATATCAAATCAAATTTCTTTTTATATAGCCCTTCGTACATCAGCTGATATTCTCAAAGTGCTGTACAGAAACCCAGCCTAAAACCCCAAACAGCAAGCAAAGCATGTGAAAGAAGCACGGTGGCTAGGAAAAACTCCCTAGGAAAAACTCCCTAGAAAGGCCAAAAACCTAGGAAGAAACCTAGAGAGGAACCAGGCTATGAGGGGTGGCCAGTCCTCTTCTGGCTGTGCAGGGTGGATATTATAACAGAACATAGTCAAGATGTTAAAATGCTAAAATGTTCATAAATGACCAGCATGGTCAAATAATAATAATCATAGTAGTTGTCGAGGGTGCAACAAGCACGTCCGGTGAACAGGTCAGGGTTCCATAGCCGCAGGCAGAACAGTTGAAACTGGAGCAGCAGCACGGCCAGGTGGACTGGGGACAGCAAGGAGTCATCATACCAGGTAGTCCTGAGGCATGGTCCTAGGGCTCAGGTCCTCCGAGAGAAAGACAGAAAGAGAGAAAGAGAGAATTAGAGAGAGCATATTTAAATACACACAGGACACCGGATAAGACGAGAAATACTCCAGATGTAACAGACTGACCCTAGCCCGCCGACACATAAACGACTGCAGCATAAATACTGGAGGCTGAGACAGGAGGGATCAGAAGACACTGTGGCCCCATCCGATGATACCCCCTTCACGTAGGTCTTGGTGTGTTTGGACCTTGTTGGTGATGTGGACACCAAGGAACTTGAAACTCTCGACCTGCTCCACTGCAGCCCCGTCGATGTGAATGGTGGCGTGTTCGGCCCTCCTTTTCCTGTAGTCCACAATCAGCTCCTTTGTCTTGCTCACATTGAGGGAGAGGTTGTTGTCCTGGTACCACGCTGCCAGGTCTCTGACCACCTCCCTATAGGCTGTCTCATCCTTGTCGGTGATCAGGTCTACCACCGTTATGTTGTCAGCAAACGTAATGATGGTGCTTCTTTCACGTGCTTCTTTCACATGCATTGCTTGCTGTTTGGGGTTTTAGGCTGGGTTTCTGTAGAGCACTTTGAGATATCAGCTGATGTACGAAGGGCTATATAAATAAATTTGATTTGATTTGATGGTGTTAGAGTCATGCCTGGCCGTGCAGTCATGAGTGAACAGGGAGTACAGGAGGGGACTCAGCACGCACCCCTGAGGGGCCTCAGTGTTGAGGATCAGCATGGCAGATGTGTTGTTACCTACCCTCACCACCTGGGGGCAGCCCGTCAGGAAGTCCAGGATCCAGTTGCAGAGGGAGGTGTTTAGTCCCAGGGTCCTTAGCTTAGTGATGAGCTTTGAGGGTACTATGGTGTTGAACACTGAGCTGTAGTCAATGAATAGCATTCTCACGTAGGTGTTCCTTTTGTCCAGGTGGGAAAGGGCAGTGTGGAGTGCAATAGAGATTGCATCATCTGCGGATCTGTTGGGGCGGTATGCAAATTGTAGTGGGTCTAGGGTTTCTGGGATAATGGTGTTAATATGGGCCATTACCAGCCTTTCAAAGCATTTCATGGTTACGGACGTGAGTGCTACGTGTCTGTAGTCATTTAGGCAGGTTACATTAGTGCTCTTGGGCACAGGGACTATGGTGGTCTGCTTGAAGCATGTTGGTATTACAGACTCAGTCAGGGACATGTTGAAAATGTCAGTGAAGACGCATGCTAGTTGGTCAGCACATACCCGGAGCACCTGTCCAGGTAATCCGTCTGGCCCTGCGGCCTTGTGAATGTTGACCTGTTTAAAGGTCTTACACACGTCGGCTACGGAGAGCGTGATCACACAGTCAACTGGAACAGCTGATGCTCTCATGCATGCCTCAGTGTTGCTTGCCTCGAAGCGAGCATAGAAGTGATATAGCTTGTCTGGTAGGCTCGTGTCACTGGGCAGCTTGCGGCTGTGCTTCCCTTTGTAGTCTGTAATAGTTTGCAGGCCCTGCCACATCCGATGAGCGTTGGATCCGGTGTAGTACGATTCAATCTTAGTCCTGTATTGGTGTTTTTCCTGTTTGAGGGCATAGCAGGATTTCGTATAAGCTTCCGGGTTAGAGTCCCGCACCTTGAAAGCGGCAGCTCTACCCTTTTAGCTCAGTATGGATGTTGTCTGTAATCCATGGCTTCTGGTTGGGAAATGTACGTACGGTTACTTCTGGTTAGGGTATGTAAGGACACTACTGTTCAAAAGTTTGGGGTCACTTAGAAATGTCCTTGTTTTTGAAACGGGATGCTGGCCTTCTAGGCAGACTGGCCAATAAAAAGAAAAGATTTAGATGGGCAAAAGAACACAGACACTGGACAGAGGAAGATTGGAACTCTGCCTTGAAGGCCAGCATCCCGGAGTCGCCACTTCACTGTTGACGTTGAGACTGGTGTTTTGTAGTAAATATTTAATGAAGCTGCCAGTTGAGGATTTGTGAGGCGTCTGTTTCTCAAACTAGACACACTAATGTACTTGTCCTCTTGCTCAGTTGTGCACCAGGGCCTCCAACTCCTCTTTCTATTCTGGTTAGAGCCAGTTTGCGCTGTTCTGTGAAGGGAGTAGTACACAGCGTTGTATGAGATCTTCAGTTTCTTGGCAATTTCGCGCATGGAATAGTCTTCATTTATCAGGACAAGAATAGATTGTACGAGTTTGAGAAGAAAGTTCTTTGTTTCTGGCCATTTTGAGCCTGTAATCGAACCCACAAATGCTGATGCTCCAGATACTCAACGATTCTAAAGAAGGCCAGTTTTATTGCTGCTTTAATCAGAACAACAGTTTTCAGCTGTGCTAAAATAATTGCAAAAGGGTTTTCTAATGATCAATTAGCCTTTTAAAATGATAATCTTGGATTAGCTAACACAATGTGCCATTGGAACACAGGACTGATGGTTGCTGATAATGGGCCTCTGTACGCCTATGTAGATATTCCATAAAAAAAATCTGCCATTTCAAGCTACAATAGTAATTTACAACATTAACAATGTCTACACTGTATTTCTGATCAATTTGATGTTATTTTAATGGACCAAAAAATTCATTTTCTTTCAAAAACAAGGACATTTCTAAGTGACCACAAACTTTTGAGCGGTAGTGTAAATGCGTGTATATACAGCTGAAGTGGGAAGTTTACATCCACTTATGTTGGAGTCATTAAAACTCGTTTTTCAACCACTCCACAAATTTCTTGTTAACAAACTATAGTTTTGGCAAGTCGGTTAGGACATCTGCTGTGTGCATGACAAAAGTAATTTTTCCAACAATTGTTTACAGAGAGATTATTTCACTTATAATTCACTGTATCACAATTCCAGTGGGTCCGAAGTTTACATACAAAATTCCAGAAAATTATGTCATGGCTTTAGAAGCTTCTGAATTTACATAATTTGAGTCAGTTGGAGCTGTACCTGTGGATGTATTTCAAGGCCTACCTTCAAACTCAGTGCCTCTTTGCTTGACATCATGGGAAAATCAAAAGAAATCAGCCAAGACCTCAGAAAAATAATTGTAGTCCTCCACAAGTCTGGTTCATCCTTGGAAGCAATTTCCAAACGCCTGAAGGTACCACGTTCATCTGTACAAACAATAGTACGCAAGTAATAACACCATGGGACCATGCAGCCGTCATACCATTCAGGAAGGAGACGCGTTCTGTCTCCTAGAGATGAATGTAGTTTGGTGCGAAAAGTGCAAAATCAATCCCAGAAAAACAGCAAAGGACCTTGTGAAGATGCTGGAGGAAACAGGTACAAAATATATATCCACTGTAAAACGAGGCCTATATCGACATAACCTGTAAGGCCGCTCAGCAAGGAAGAAGCCACTGCTCCAAAACCGCCATAAAGAAAGCCAGACTACGGTTTGCAACTGCACATGGGGACAAAGATCATACTTTTTGGAGAAATGTCCTCTGGTCTGATGAAACAAAAATAGAACTGTTTGGCCATAATGACCATCGTTATGTTTGGAGGGAAAAGGGGGAGGCTTGCAAGCCGAAGAACACCATCCCAACCGTGAAGCACGGGGGGGCAGCATCATGTTGTGGGGGTGCTTTGCTGCAGGAGGTACTGGTGCACTTCACAAAATAGATGGCATCATGAGAAAGGACAATTATGTGGATATATTGAAGCAACATCTCAAGACATCAGTCAGGAAGTTAAAGCTTGGTCGCAAATAGGTCTTCCAAATGGACAATAACCCCAAGCATACTTCCAAAGTTGTGGCAAAATGGCTTTAGGACAAGGTATTGGAGTGGCCATCACAAAGCCCTGACCTCAATCCTATAGACAATTTGTGAGCAGAACTGGAAAAGCGTGTGCGAGCAAGGAGGCCTACAAACCTGACTCAGTTACATCAGCTCTGTCAGGAAGAATGGGCCAAAATTCACCCAACTTATTGTGGGAAGCTTGTGGTATGCTACCTGAAACGTTTGACCCAAGTTAAACAATTTAAAGGCAATGCTACCAAATACTAATTGAGTGTATGTAAACTTCTGACCCACTGGGAATGTGATGAAAGATGCACTTATTGATGAAGCCAGTGACTTCATCACTGTGGTGTACTCCTCCTTGCCATCGGAAGAATCCCAGAACATATTCCAGTCTGTGATAGCAGAACAGTCCTGAAGCTTAGTATCTGCTTCATCTGACCACTTTTTTATAGACCGAGTAATTTTTGCTTTTGAACAGAAATCAGGAGGATAGAAGTTAATAGTTATGGTCAGATTTGCCAATTGGAGGGTGAGGGAGAGCTTTGTACACATCTCTGTGTGTGGAGTCAAGGTGATGTCGAATTCTTTCCCCTTCAGTTATGCATTAACATTCTGATGGAAATGAGGAAAAACTGATTTAAGTTTCCCTGCGTTAAAGTCTCCGGCCACTAGGAGCGCCGCCTCTGGGTGAGTGGTTTCCTGTTTGCTTATTTCCTTATACAGCTGACTGAGTGCTGTCTTAGTGCCAGTGTCTGTCTGTGGTGGTAAATAAACAGCCACAAAAAAAAATAGATACATAAACTCTATTGGCAAATAGTGTGGTCTACAGCTTATCATGAGATACTCTACTTCAGGCGAGCAAAACCTAGACACTTCCTTAGATTTCGTGAACCACACTTCTTACCAGCTGTTCTCTCTAGCCTCTCTAGCCGGTGCAGTGTATATCCCGCTAGCTGAATGTTTTACATGTCGTCATTCAGCCACGACTCGGTGAAAAATAAGATACAGTTTTTGATGTCCCGTTGATAGGATATTTTTGGTCTTACCTCGTCTAATTTATTGTCCAATGATTGTACGTTGGCGAGTAATATTGATGGTAAGGAAAGATTTTCCACTCGCCATCGGTGGATCCTTACGAGGCCTCTGTACCTGCGTCTCTTTCTCCTGCAAAATGACGGGGATGTTGGCCTTGTCGGGTGTCCGAAGTACATCCTGTGCATCCTGCTTGTTGAACAAAAAATCTTACTCTAGTCCGAGGTGAATGATCTCTGTCCTGATATCCAGAAGCTCTTTTTTTTGCCATAAGATACGGCAGAAACATTATGTACAAAATTAGTTACAAATAATGTGAAAAACCCCACATAGTAACACAACTGGTTAGGCGCCATAACACTGCTGCCATTTCTTCCGGTGCCATCAAATTTAGAGGATTCGACGATTCGAAATTAATATCTAAGGGGCTTTTATACAATTATAATGCTTTTAATTAATTATAATAATGAATAATAAATTAATATATTTGTAGGGTATGATGCATTTTTCATCAGGGCTAATCTGGTCTGTGATATTTTTTGTATTATTAGTATTTGTTAAGGATCCTCAATAGTTCCTGTCAAAGCAGCAGCTACTCTTCCTGGGGTCCAGCAAAATTAAGGCAGCTTATACAGTTTTAAAACATTACAATACATTCACAGATTTCACAACGCACTGTGTGCCCTCAGGCCCCTACTCCACCACTACCACATATCTACAGTACTAAATCCATGTGTATGTATGTATGTTATCGTGTGTGTGTGTGTGTGTGTGTGTGTCTATGTTTGTGTTGCTTCACAGTCCCCACTGTTCCATAAAATGGTTTTTTTAATCTGTTTTTTTTAATCTAATTTTACTGCTGTCATCAGTTACCTGATGTGGAATAGAGATCCATGTAGTCATGGCTCTATGTAGTACTGTGCTCCTCCCATAGTCTGTTCTGGACTTGGGGTTCTGGGTATTGAGGTAGAAATGGGAAATCTTGGATTTACATTGTAGAAATGTATATTTCTATTGTAGGAATAATAGCCTACTGTCTGTAGTCATAAAAACAATTAGGCTAAATAAATTAATATTTTGTTGGGTAACGGCTAGGCTCTCAGAACTCATTAAGAGACGGCTTCTATCTTCAATACAATCATTTATTCATTAGGTTAAACCCACAGGTTTAAATTAGATTAACAGGTTCATTTTTCATTAGGTTGTAATAATCCGTGCCTTCTGTGAATGTTAAAAAGTCCAGAAGTTATGGGTGGTATTATAAATGTGCTGTCAGAAGTATTAAAATCAACCAATGTCATCCTTTAAATGCTTTATTATCCTAATGTTGAATGTGCGTATGGGCGACGTAGAGAAACAAAATGGTGCAGTTTGAGGCCATGTGGCGGAGAGTGATGCGGGCGCTGGAGATGGAGGTGTGAGCAGGTGGGTCTGGACAGGGTGATGTAGGGGATGAATATGGGGGTGTGAGCAGGTGGGTCTAGACAGGGTGATGTAGGGGATGAATATGGGGGTGTGAGCAGGTGGGTCTGGACAGGGTGATGTAGGGGATGAATATGGGGGTGTGAGCAGGTGGGTCTGGACAGGGTGATGTAGGGGATGAATATGGGGGTGTGAGCAGGTGGGTCTAGACAGGGTGATGTAGGGGATGAATATGGGGGTGTGAGCAGGTGGGTCTGGACAGGGTGATGTAGGGGATGAATATGGGGGTGTGAGCAGGTGGGTCTGGACAGGGTGATGTAGGGGATGAATATGGGGGTGTGAGCAGGTGGGTCTGGACAGGGTGATGTAGGGGATGAATATGGGGGTGTGAGCAGGTGGGTCTGGACAGGGTGATGTAGGGGATGAATATGGGGGTGTGAGCAGGTGGGTCTGGGCAGGGTGATGTAGGGGATGAATATGGGGGTGTGAGCAGGTGGGTCTGGACAGGGTGATGTAGGGGATGAATATGGGGGTGTGAGCAGGTGGGTCTGGACAGGGTGATGTAGGGGATGAATATGGGGGTGTGAGCAGGTGGGTCTGGACAGGGTGATGTAGGGGATGAATATGGGGGTGTGAGCAGGTGGGTCTGGACAGGGTGATGTAGGGGATGAATATGGGGGTGTGAGCAGGTGGGTCTAGCCAGGGTGATGTAGGGGATGAATATGGGGGTGTGAGCAGGTGGGTCTGGACAGGGTGATGTAGGTTACATTAATAACTCTAAATGAAGCATATAGGAGTACCCATTTCTTTGTTAACCGCTCAACACAGAATAGCTGCATGTGCGCACTCCCTCAAATAGTTTGGAGAAAATATCCTTTCTATTCAGCTATGTTCAATTGTATTCTTCATACTATAAAATATTGCCTTGGAATTCTAAGCAAATCTTATCTGCAAAATGTTTTATTTAACCAGGCAAGTCAGTTAAGAACAAATTCTTATTTACAATGACGGCCTACCAGAGAACAGTGGGTTAACTCCCTTGTTCAGGGGCAGAAAAACAGAATTTTACCTTGTCAGCTCAGGGATTCGATCCAGCAACCTTTCAGTTACTGGCTCTAACCACTAGGCTACCTGCCACCCCATGAACTAGTGTAGCCCACAGCCATATGGCACAGCCAGATCAGGGCCTAATAAGATAAGGACAACTCAGAGGATGCTATTCTGTTCTTCTGAAATAGACTACATTTTCTTCATATCATGTTTCTTTAGACCTGTCTAATAATAAATAATGGATTTATTGTGATGGTGTAGGTAGACTATATTACATGGATTTATTGTGATGGTGTAGGTAGACTATATTACATGGATTTATTGTGATGGTGTAGGTAGACTATATTACATGGATTTATTGTGATGGTGTAGACTATATTACCTGGATTTATTGTGATGGTGTAGACTATATTACATGGATTTATTGTGATGGTGTAGACTATATTACATGGATTTATTGTGAAGGTGTAGACTATATTACATGGATTTATTGTGATGGTGTAGGTAGACTATATTACATGGATTTATTGTGATGGTGTAGACTATATTACATGGATTTATTGTGATGGTGTAGACTATATTACATGGATTTATTGTGATGGTGTAGACTACATTACATGGATTTATTGTGATGGTGTAGGTAGACTATATTACATGGATTTATTGTGATGGTGTAGGTAGACTATATTACATGGATTTATTGTGATGGTGTAGACTATATTACATGGATTTATTGTGATGGTGTAGACTATATTACATGGATTTATTGTGATGGTGTAGGCTATATTACATGGATTTATTGTGATGGTGTAGGTAGACAATATTACATGGATTTATTGTGAAGGTGTAGACTATATTACATGGATTTATTGTGATGGTGTGACTATATTACATGGATTTATTGTGATGGTGTAGGCTATATTACATGGATTTATTGTGATGGTGTAGGTAGACTATATTACATGGATTTATTGTGAAGGTGTAGACTATATTACATGGATTTATTGTGATGGTGTAGGTAGACTATATTACATGGATTTATTGTGATTGTGTAGGTAGACTATATTACATGGATTTATTGTGATGGTGTAGGTAGACTATATTACATGGATTTATTGTGATTGTGTAGGTAGACTATATTACATGGATTTATTGTGATGGTGTAGGTAGACTATATTACATGGATTTATTGTGATGGTGTAGGTAGACTATATTACATGGATTTATTCTGATGGTGTAGGCTATATTACATGGATTTATTGTGATGGTGTAGGTAGACTATATTACATGGATTTATTGTGATGGTGTAGGTAGACTATATTACATGGATTTATTGTGATGGTGTAGGTAGACTATATTACATGGATTTATTGTGATTGTGTAGGTAGACTATATTACATGGATTTATTGTGATGGTGTAGGACTATATTACATGGATTTATTGTGATGGTGTAGGTAGACTATATTACATGGATTTATTGTGATGGTGTAGACTATATTACATGGATTTATTGTGATGGTGTAGGTAGACTATATTACATGGATTTATTGTGATGGTGTAGGTAGACTATATTACATGGATTTATTGTGATGGTGTAGACTATATTACATGGATTTATTGTGATGGTGTAGACTATATTACATGGATTTATTGTGATGGTGTAGACTATATTACATGGATTTATTGTGATGGTGTAGGTAGACTATATTACATGGATTTATTGTGAAGGTGTAGACTATATTACATTGATTTATTGTGATGGTGTAGACTATATTACATGGATTTATTGTGATGGTGTAGGTAGACTATATTACATGGATTTATTGTGATGGTGTAGGTAGACTATATTACATGGATTTATTGTGATGGTGTAGGTAGACTATATTACATGGATTTATTGTGATGGTGTAGGTAGACTATATTACATGGATTTATTGTGAAGGTGTAGGTAGACTATATTACATGGATTTATTCTGGTGGTGTAGGCTATATTACATGGATTTATTGTGATGGTGTAGGCAGACTATATTACATGGATTTATTGTGATGGTGTAGGTAGACTATATTACATGGATTTATTGTGATGGTGTAGGTAGACTATATTACATGGATTTATTGTGATGGTGTGGACTATATTACATGGATTTATTGTGATGGTGTAGGCTATATTACATGGATTTATTGTGATGGTGTAGGTAGACTATATTACATGGATTTATTGTGATGGTGTAGACTATATTACATGGATTTATTGTGATGGTGTAGGTAGACTATATTACATGGATTTATTGTGAAGGTGTAGACTATATTACATGGATTTATTGTGATGGTGTAGGTAGACTATATTACATGGATTTATTGTGATTGTGTAGGTAGACTATATTACATGGATTTATTGTGATGGTGTAGGTAGACTATATTACATGGATTTATTGTGATGGTGTAGGTAGACTATATTACATGGATTTATTGTGATTGTGTAGGTAGTCTATATTACATGGATTTATTGTGATGGTGTAGGTAGACTATATTACATGGATTTATTGTGATGGTGTAGGTAGACTATATTACATGGATTTATTGTGAAGGTGTAGAATATATTACATGGATTTATTGTGATGGTGTAGGTAGACTATATTACATGGATTTATTGTGATGGTGTAGGTAGACTATATTACATGGATTTATTGTGATGGTGTAGACTATATTACATGGATTTATTGTGATGGTGTAGTAGCTATATTACATGGATTTATTGTGATGGTGTAGGTAGACTATATTACATGGATTTATTGTGATGGTGTAGACTATATTACATGGATTTATTGTGATGGTGTAGGTAGACTATATTACATGGATTTATTGTGATGGTGTAGGTAGACTATATTACATGGATTTATTGTGAAGGTGTAGAATATATTACATGGATTTATTGTGATGGTGTAGGTAGACTATATTACATGGATTTATTGTGATGGTGTAGGTAGACTATATTACATGGATTTATTGTGATGGTGTAGACTATATTACATGGATTTATTGTGATGGTGTAGACTATATTACATGGATTTATTGTGATGGTGTAGGTAGACTATATTACATGGATTTATTGTGATGGTGTAGGTAGACTATATTACATGGATTTATTGTGAAGGTGTAGACTATATTACATGGATTTATTGTGATGGTGTAGACTATATTACATGGATTTATTGTGATGGTGTAGGTAGACTATATTACATGGATTTATTGTGATGGTGTAGGTAGACTATATTACATGGATTTATTGTGATGGTGTAGGTAGACTATATTACATGGATTTATTGTGATGGTGTAGGTAGACTATATTACATGGATTTATTGTGAAGGTGTAGGTAGACTATATTACATGGATTTATTCTGGTGGTGTAGGCTATATTACATGGATTTATTGTGATGGTGTAGGTAGACTATATTACATGGATTTATTGTGATGGTGTAGGTAGACTATATTACATGGATTTATTGTGATGGTGTAGGTAGACTATATTACATGGATTTATTGTGATGGTGTAGGTAGACTATATTACATGGATTTATTGTGATGGTGTAGGTAGACTATATTACATGGATTTATTGTGATGGTGTAGGTAGACTATATTACATGGATTTATTGTGATGGTGTAGGTAGACTATAGTACATGGATTTATTGTGATGGTGTAGGTAGACTATAGTACATGGATTTATTGTGATGGTGTAGACTATATTACATGGATTTATTGTGATGGTGTAGGTAGACTATATTACATGGATTTATTGTGAAGGTGTAGACTATATTACATGGATTTATTGTGATGGTGTAGGTAGACTATATTACATGGATTTATTGTGATGGTGTAGACTATAGTACATGGATTTATTGTGATGGTGTAGACTATATTACATGGATTTATTGGACTTGTAGATGCTCCAACGGTCTGCATCAGGGGCTTGTAGTCTGTGTGGAAGCCAGGAGATCATTAATGTGTTTATGTTCATTTATGGTCAGTTACCATGAGACCAGCAGTTATTTGCTTTACAATCACCAGCTGACAAAATGTCATGACCGCCACAACCCTACCTCTGATCAGCGTATCTCTACTCTGATCAATGTATCTGATGAATGTGTCTGTACTCTGATCAATATATCTGATGAATGTGTCTGTACTCTGATCAATATATCTGATGAATGTGTCTGTACTCTGATCAATGTATCTGATGAATGTGTCTGTACTCTGATCAATGTATCTGATGAATGTGTCTGTACTCTGATCAATATATCTGATGAATGTGTCTGTACTCTGATCAATGTATCTGATGAATGTGTCTGTACTCTGATCAATATATCTGATGAATGTGTCTGTACTCTGATCAGTGTATTGTCCAGATACACAGCATGCTGACGGGTGCTGTGTGTACAGCATGCTGATGGGTGCTGTGTCTACAGCATGCTGACGGGTGCTGTATCTGTTGGTCCTGCAGACAGTTGTGAACCTGACATTTCATTAAAGCTGCAATATGTAACTTTTTGGGTGACCTGACAAAATTCACATAGAAATGTTAATTATAGATCTGTCATTCTCATTTAAAGCAAGTCTAAGAAGCAGTAGATCTGTTCTATGTGCGCTAATTCTATGCTTCCCTTTTTTTTTTTTTTACTTTAGTTTTTGTCCAAAACCTTCAAACAGCTGAAAATGCTCTATTTTTGCTTATGGAAAATATATTTCACAGCAGTTACAATTTTAACAAACCAGGAAATGGCAGAGCGATTTTCTGCATAGTGCATCTTTAAATACAGTTTACAACTGTCTATTTGTTGTCTTGGCATTGGCAGGCTGTAGTGTTTGTATTGTACCAGCAGGGGGCAGCCCAACACCACTGAGATCAGACCATGGTTACTCTCCATACACTGGAGTCCTATGGCTCTTCATAGTCAAAGTGTTACCTTTGCTAGAAAATAAGAGGTGGTCAGCAAAACTAATGATAAACCTGTCTGTCCATGTTGAGGCAGCAGGCCTGGGTGTGTTGTCTCATTAATGTCACATTTACAGAGATACTGTGCCTTGTCAAAAGTGTTGAGAGCCACTTCGCCTTGGATTTCTTCACATTTTATTGTGTTACAAAGTGGGATTAAAATTGTCAACAATCTACACAAAATACTCTGTCAGTGGAAGAAAAATTCAAACATTGTTTAAAGATTAATAAAAAATTAAATAACTGAAATATAAGTATTCAGCTCCATGAGTCAATACGTCAGAAACACCTTTGGCATTGGTTACAGTCGAGTCTTCCTGGTATGTCTCCAAAAGCTTTCCACACCTGGAATGTGCCCATTTTTATTTTTTAAATACTTCAAGCTCTGTCAAGATGTTGGGGATCGTGGCTAGACAGCAATTTCCAAGTCTCGCCATAGATTTTCAAGCAGATTTAAGTCAAAACTGTAACTTGGCCACTCAGGAACATTCACTAGTAAGCCGCTCCACTGTATATATGGCGTTGTAAAGGCTTTGCATTTTAGGCCAAAAAATGGACTCCTTTGCAAAGTTTTTTTTACAGTATTTACTTTAATACCTTGTTGCATACAATATTTTTTATTCTGTATATTTGTATTCTTCTTTTCACTCTTGACCATGTTCTGTTATAATCTCCACCCGGCACAGCCAGTAGAGGACTGGCCACCCCTCATAGCCTGGTTCCTCTCTAGGTTTCTTCCTAGGTTTTTGGCCTTTCTAGGGAGTTTTTCCTAGGGAGTTTTTCCTAGGGAGTTTTTCCTAGCCACCGTGCTTCTTTCACATGCATTGCTTGCTGTTTGGGGGTTTTAGGCTGGGTTTCTGTACAGCACTTTGAGAATATCAGCTGATGTACGAAGGGCTATATAAATACATTTGATTTGATTATTGTGGAGTCACTACTATGTTGTTGATCCATCCTCAGTTTCCTCCTATCACAACCTTTAAACTTTGATGTTGTTTTTAAGAATCACCAATGGCCTCATGGTAACATCCCTGAGCAGCTTCATTCAGGAAGACTATCTTTGATGTGTTTGGGGTAGTATAATACAGTACAGTATAATACATTATTATTAAGTTGAGCATGCTTAAATAGATTTAATGTCTGATTTGTTATTGTTACCCATTTACCAATAACAACCCTTCTTCGAGGTTTTCATAAAGCTCCTTGGTCCTTGTAGCTGAATCTGTGCTTAAAATTCAATACCTGACTGGGGGACCTTACAGATGTTAAATGTATGGGGGACGGAGAAATGTATGGGGGACAGAGGGATGTATGGGGGACAGAGGGATGTATGGGGGACAGAGGGATGTATGGGGACAGAGGGATGTATGGGGGACAGAGGGATGTATGGGGGACAGAGGGATGTATGGGGGACAGGAATGTATGGGGGACAGAGGGATGTATGGGGGACAGAGGGATGTATGGGGGACGGAGAAATGTATGGGGGACGGAGAAATGTATGGGGGACAGAGGGATGTATGGGGGACAGAGGGATCTATGGGGGACAGGAATGTATGGGGGACAGAGGGATGTATGGGGGACTGAGGGATGTATGGGGGACAGAGGGATGTATGGGGGACAGAGGGATGTATGGGGGACAGAGGGATGTATGGGGGACAGGATTGTATGGGGGACGGAGGGATGTATGGGGGACGGAGGGATGTATGGGGGCGGAGAAATGTATGGGGGACGGAGAAATGTATGGGGACGGAGAGATGTATGGGGGACGGAGGGATGTATGGGGGACGGAGGGAGGGATGTATGGGGGACGGAGGGAGGGATGTATGGGGGACAGAGGAAGTGTAAGTCATTAAAATAATGTCAACCCCTATTATTTCACAAAGAGAGAGTCCATGTAACTCGTGTGATTTGTTAAGCCACATTTTACTGTTGAACTAATTTAGGCTTGCCTATACAAAGAGGCAAACTTATGCAACGACTATATTTAAATTATATACAGTACCAAAGTTTGGACACCTACTCATTCAAGGGTTTCTTTTTTTTCCCCCTCAATATTTTCTACATTGTAGAAAAATGGTGAAGACATCGAAATTGTGAAATTACACATGGAATCGTGTAGTAACCAAAAAAAAGTGTTAAATCAAAATGTTTTATATTCTTCAACGTAGCTACCCTTTACCTTTGACAGCTTTGCACACTCTTGGCATTCTCTCAACCAGCTTCACCTGGAATGCTTTGCCAAGAGTCTTGAAGGAGTTCCCACATAGGCTGAGCACTTTTTGGCTGCTTTTCCTTCACTCTGCGTTCCAACTCATCTCAATTTGGTTGAGGTTGGGTGATTGTGGAGGTTGGGTGATTGTGGAGGCCAGGTCATCTGAGGCCAGGTCATCTGATGCAGCACTCCATCACTCTCCTTCTTGGTCAAATATCCCTTACACAGCCTGGAGGTGTGTTGGGTCATTGTCCTGTTAAAAAACAAATGATAGTTCCACTGAGCGCAAACCAGATGGGATTGCATATCGCTGCAGAATGCTGTGGTAGCCATGCTGGTTAAGTGTGCCTTGAATTCTAAATAAATCACTGACAGTGTCACCAGCCTCCTCCATGCTTCACGGTGGGAACCAGACATGCAGAGATCATCCGTTCACCTTCTCAGCGTCTCACAAAGACACGGCGGTTGTAACCAAAAATCTAAAATTTGGACTCATCAAATCAAAGGACAGATTTCCACCGGTCTAATGTCCATTGCTCGTGTTTCTTGGCCCAAGCAAGTCTCTTCTTATTGGTATTAGAACTCAGGATAAGACCCAGATGCAGACAGCTAGAGTAACAGATCTGTATTGACCCAAACAGGGGGCAGGTAAAAGACATGTCAAAGGAAGGCAGAGGTCCGTAATCCAGGGCAGAGTCAATAAGGTACAGAACAGCAGGCAGGCTCGGGGTCAGGACAGCCAGAGGTTTGTAAACTGGTCAGAGTCAGGGAGATACAGAACAGCAGGCAGGCTCAGAGTCAGGACAGGAAGAATAGTCAGAACCGGGGAAACTAGGAAACAGAACTTGAGAAAGCAGGGAGATGGGAAAACACGCTGGCAAGACCTGACAAGACGAACTGCCAACAGACAAACAGAGAACACAGGTATAAATACACAGTGGATAATGAGGAAGATGGACAACACCTGGAGGGGGTGGAGACAAGCACAAAGACAGGAAACAGATCTGGGTGGGACAATTGGTGTCCTTTAGTAATGGTTTCTTTGCAGAAATTCAACCATGAAGGCCTGATTCACTCAGTCTCCTCTGAAAGGTTGACGTTGAGATGCGTCTCTTATTTGAACTCTGTGAAGCATTTATTTGGTCTGCAATTTCTGAGGCTGGTAACTCTAATGAACTTATCCTCTGCAGCAGAGGTAACTCTGGGTCTTCCTTTCCTGTGGCGGTCCTCATGAGAGCCAGTTTCATCATAGATACACTACTGACATACTGACAGATGGTTTTCATCATAGGGCTTGGTCTTTTAGCAAATAGGGCTATCTTCTGTACACCACCCCTACCTTGTCACAATGCAACTGATTGGTTCAAACCATTAAGAAGGAAAGAAATTCCCCAAATTAACTTTTAACAAGGCACACCTGTTAATTGAAATGCATTCCAGTTGACTACCTCATGAAACTGGTTGAGAGAATGCGTGTGCAACGCTGTCATCAAGGCAAAGGGTGGCTACTTTGAAGAATCTCATATATAAAATATATTTGGATTTGTTTAACACTTTTTTGGTTACTATATGATGCCATAGGTGTTATTTAATAGTTTTGATATCTTCACTATTATTTTACTATCTAGAAAATAGTAAAAATAAAGAAAAACCCTTGAATGAGTAGGTGTGTCCAAACTCTTGACTGGTTCTGTATATAAAAAAAAAAAATTCTTCCAATTTGATAGAGTATTTTGTGTAGGTGACCATGACAACCATTTGAATCCCACTTTGCAGGGCAATACAATTTGAAGATATCCAAGGGGTCTGAATACTTTTGCAAGGTTCTGTAACACTAATGTCTTATCTGAGTTGAATATCCCCTTAGTTATGCAATGTTGTAACGTTAAAGTAATGACCCCATGGTTAATATCTGACTAGATACGAATCATCTTGTTTCCCAAGGAGCACATCCCAATACAACACACTACTGACATATTAACACTACTGACATATTAACACTACTGACATACTAACACTACTGACATACTGACACTACTGACATACTAGCTGATACACTACTGACATATTAACACTACTGACATATTAACACTACTGACATACTAACACTACTGACATACTGACACTACTGACATACTAGCAGATACACTACTGACATATTAACACTACTGACATACTAACACTACTGACATATTAACACTACTGACATACTAACACTACTGACATACTAAAACTACTGACATACTGACACTACTGACATACTAGCAGATACACTACTGACAGATACACTACTGACAGATACACTACTGACAGATACACTACTGACAGATACACTACTTACAGATACACTACTGACAGATACACTACTGACATACTGACAGATACACTACTGACAGATACACTACTGACAGAAACACTACTGACATACTGACAGATACACTACTAACAGATACACTACTAACAGATACACTACTGACAGATACATTACTGACAGATACACTACTGACATACTGACAGATACACTACTGACATACTGACAGATACACTACTGATATACTGACAGATACACTACTGACATACTGACAGATACACTACTGACATACTGACAGATACACTACTGACAGATATACTACTGACAGATACACTACTGACAGATACACTACTAACAGATACACTACTGACAAATACACTACTGACATACTGACAGATACACTACTGACAGATACACTACTAACAGATACACTACTGACATACTGACAGATACACTACTGACAGATACACTACTAACAGATACACTACTGACATACTGACAGATACACTACTGACAGATACACTACTGACAGATACACTACTAACAGATTCACTACTGACAGATACACTACTGACAGATACACTACTGACAGATACACTACTGACATACTGACAGACACACTACTGACAGATACACTACTGACATACACTGCTGACAGATACACTACTGACAGATACACTACTGACATACTGACAGATACACTACTGACAGATACACTACTGACAGATACACTACTGACATACTGACAGATACACTACTGACAGATACACTACTGACAGATACACTACTGACATACTGACAGATACACTACTGACATACTGACAGATACACTACTGACATACTAACAGATACACTACTGACAGATACACTACTGACATACTGACAGATACACTACTGACAGATACACTACTGACATATACACTACTGACAGATACACTACTGACAGACACACTACTGACATACTGACAGATACACTACTGACATACTGACAGATACACTACTGACAGATACACTACTGACATACTGACAGATACACTACTGACATACTGACAGATACACTACTGACATACTAACACTACTGACATACTGACAGATACACTACTGACAGATACACTACTGACAGATACACTACTGACATACTGACAGATACACTACTGACAGATACACTACTGACAGATACACTACTGACATACTGACAGATACACTACTGACAGATACACTACTGACAGATACACTACTGACAGATACACTACTGACATACTGACAGATACACTACTGACAGATACACTACTGACATACTGACAGATACACAACTGACATACTGACAGATACACTACTGACATACTAACACTACTGACTAACTGACAGATACACTACTGACATACTAACACTACTGACATACAGACAGATACACTACTGACAGATAAACTACTGACAGATACACTACTGACAGATACACTACTGACATACTGACAGATACACTACTGACAGATACACTACTGACAGATACACTACTGACATACTGACAGATACACTACTGACATACTGACAGATACACTACTGACATACTGACAGATACACTACTGACATACTGACAGATACACTACTGACAGATATACTACTGACAGATACACTACTGACAGATACACTACTAACAGATACACTACTGACAAATACACTACTGACATACTGGCAGATACACTACTGACAGATACACTACTAACAGATACACTACTGACATACTGACAGATACACTACTGACAGATACACTACTGACAGATACACTACTAACAGATACACTACTGACATACTGACAGATACACTACTGACAGATACACTACTGACAGATACACTACTAACAGATTCACTACTGACAGATACACTACTGACAGATACACTACTGACAGATACACTACTGACATACTGACAGATACACTACTGACAGATACACTACTGACATACACTGCTGACAGATACACTACTGACAGATACACTACTGACATACTGACAGATACACTACTGACAGATACACTACTGACAGATACACTACTGACAGATACACTACTGACATACTGACAGATACACTACTGACAGATACACTACTGACATACTGACAGATACACTACTGACATACTGACAGATACACTACTGACATACTAACAGATACACTACTGACAGATACACTACTGACATACTGACAGATACACTACTGACAGATACACTACTGACATATACACTACTGACAGATACACTACTGACATATACACTACTGACAGATACACTACTGACAGATACACTACTGACATACTGACAGATACACTACTGACAGATACACTACTGACATACTGACAGATACACTACTGACATACTGACAGATACACTACTGACATACTAACACTACTGACATACTGACAGATACACTACTGACAGATACACTACTGACAGATACACTACTGACATACTGACAGATACACTACTGACAGATACACTACTGACATACTGACAGATACACTACTGACAGATACACTACTGACAGATACACTACTGACATACTGACAGATACACTACTGACAGATACACTACTGACAGATACACTACTGACAGATACACTACTGACATACTGACAGATACACTACTGACAGATACACTACTGACATACTGACAGATACACTACTGACATACTGACAGATACACTACTGACATACTAACACTACTGACATACTGACAGATACACTACTGACATACTAACACTACTGACATACTGACAGATACACTACTGACAGATAAACTACTGACAGATACACTACTGACAGATACACTACTGACATACTGACAGATACACTACTGACAGATACACTACTGACAGATACACTACTGACATACTGACAGATACACTACTGACAGATACACTACTGACAGATACACTACTAACAGATACACTACTGACAGATACACTACTAACAGATACACTACTGACAGATACACTACTGACAGATACACTACTGACATACTGACAGATACACTACTGACAGATACACTACTGACATACTGACAGATACACTACTGACAGATACACTACTGACATACTGACAGATACACTAATGACATACTGACAGATACACTACTGACATACTAACACTACTGACATACTGACAGATACACTACTGACAGATACACTACTGACATACTGACAGATACACTACTGACAGATACACTACTGACATACTGACAGATACACTACTGACAGATACACTACTGACAGATACACTACTGACATACTGACAGATACACTACTGACATACTGACAGATACACTACTGACATACTGACAGATACACTACTGACAGATACACTACTAACAGATACACTACGGACATACTGACAGATACACTAATGACAGATACACTACTGACAGATACACTACTAACAGATACACTACTGACATACTGACAGATACACTACTGACAGATACACTACTGACAGATACACTACTAACAGATTCACTACTGACAGATACACTACTGACAGATACACTACTGACAGATACACTACTGACATACTGACAGATACACTACTGACAGATACACTTCTGACATACACTGCTGACAGATACACTACTGACAGATACACTACTGACATACTGACAGATACACTACTGACAGATACACTACTGACAGATACACTACTGACATACTGACAGATACACTACTGACAGATACACTACTGACATACTGACAGATACACTACTGACATACTAACAGATACACTACTGACAGATACACTACTGACATACTGACAGATACACTACTGACAGATACACTACTGACATATACACTACTGACAGATACACTACTGACAGATACACTACTGACATACTGACAGATACACTACTGACAGATACACTACTGACATACTGACAGATACACTACTGACAGATACACTACTGACATACTGACAGATACACTACTGACATACTGACAGATACACTACTGACATACTAACACTACTGACATACTGACAGATACACTACTGACAGATACACTACTGACAGATACACTACTGACATACTGACAGATACACTACTGACAGATACACTACTGACATACTGACAGATACACTACTGACAGATACACTACTGACAGATACACTACTGACAGATACACTACTGACATACTGACAGATACACTACTGACAGATACACTACTGACATACTGACAGATACACTACTGACATACTAACACTACTGACATACTGACAGATACACTACTGACATACTAACACTACTGACATACTGACAGATACACTACTGACAGATACACTACTGACAGATACACTACTGACAGATACACTACTGACATCCTGACAGATACACTACTGACAGATACACTACTGACAGATACACTACTGACATACTGACAGATACACTACTGACAGATACACTACTGACAGATACACTACTGACAGATACACTACTGACAGATACACTACTAACAGATACACTACTGACAGATACACTACTGACAGATACACTACTGACATACTGACAGATACACTACTGACAGATACACTACTGACATACTGACAGATACACTACTGACAGATACACTACTGACATACTGACAGATACACTACTGACATACTGACAGATACACTACTGACATACTAACACTTCTGACATACTGACAGATACACTACTGACAGATACACCACTGACAGATACACTACTGACATACTGACAGATACACTACTGACAGATACACTACTGACAGATACACTACTGAAATACTGACAGATACACTACTGACAGATACACTACTGACAGATACACTACTGACATACTGACAGATACACTACTGACAGATACACTACTGACATACTGACAGATACACAACTGACATACTGACAGATACACTACTGACATACTAACACTACTGACTAACTGACAGATACACTACTGACATACTAACACTACTGACATACAGACAGATACACTACTGACAGATAAACTACTGACAGATACACTACTGACATACTGACAGATACACTACTGACAGATACACTACTGACATACTGACAGATACACTACTGACAGATACACTACTGACAGATACACTACTGACATACTGACAGACACACTACTGACAGATACACTACTGACATACACTGCTGACAGATACACTACTGACATACTGACAGATACACTACTAACAGATACACTACTAACAGATACACTACTGACAGATACACTACTGACAGATACACTACTGACATACTGACAGATACACTACTGACATACTGACAGATACACTACTGATATACTGACAGATACACTACTGACATACTGACAGATACACTACTGACATACTGACAGATACACTACTGACAGATATACTACTGACAGATACACTACTGACAGATACACTACTAACAGATACACTACTGACAAATACACTACTGACATACTGACAGATACACTACTGACAGATACACTACTAACAGATACACTACTGACATACTGACAGATACACTACTGACAGATACACTACTAACAGATACACTACTGACATACTGACAGATACACTACTGACAGATACACTACTGACAGATACACTACTAACAGATTCACTACTGACAGATACACTACTGACAGATACACTACTGACAGATACACTACTGACATACTGACAGACACACTACTGACAGATACACTACTGACATACACTGCTGACAGATACACTACTGACAGATACACTACTGACATACTGACAGATACACTACTGACAGATACACTACTGACAGATACACTACTGACATACTGACAGATACACTACTGACAGATACACTACTGACAGATACACTACTGACATACTGACAGATACACTACTGACATACTGACAGATACACTACTGACATACTAACAGATACACTACTGACAGATACACTACTGACATACTGACAGATACACTACTGACAGATACACTACTGACATATACACTACTGACAGATACACTACTGACAGATACACTACTGACATACTGACAGATACACTACTGACAGATACACTACTGACATACTGACAGATACACTACTGACAGATACACTACTGACATACTGACAGATACACTACTGACATACTGACAGATACACTACTGACATACTAACACTACTGACATACTGACAGATACACTACTGACAGATACACTACTGACAGATACACTACTGACATACTGACAGATACACTACTGACAGATACACTACTGACAGATACACTACTGACATACTGACAGATACACTACTGACAGATACACTACTGACAGATACACTACTGACAGATACACTACTGACATACTGACAGATACACTACTGACAGATACACTACTGACATACTGACAGATACACAACTGACATACTGACAGATACACTACTGACATACTAACACTACTGACTAACTGACAGATACACTACTGACATACTAACACTACTGACATACAGACAGATACACTACTGACAGATAAACTACTGACAGATACACTACTGACAGATACACTACTGACATACTGACAGATACACTACTGACAGATACACCACTGACAGATACACTACTGACATACTGACAGATACACTACTGACAGATACACTACTGACAGATACACTACTGACATACTGACAGATACACTACTGACAGATACACTACTGACAGATACACTACTGACATACTGACAGATACACTACTGACAGATACACTACTGACATACTGACAGATACACTACTGACATACTGACAGATACACTACTGACATACTAACACTACTGACTAACTGACAGATACACTACTGACATACTAACACTACTGACATACTGACAGATACACTACTGACAGATACACTACTGACAGATACACTACTGACATACTGACAGATACACTACTGACAGATACACTACTGACATACTGACAGATACACTACTGACAGATACACTACTGACAGATACACTACTGACATACTGACAGACACACTACTGACAGATACACTACTGACATACACTACTGACAGATACACTACTGACATACTGACAGATACACTACTGACAGATACACTACTGACAGATACACTACTGACAGATACACTACTGACAGATACACTACTGACATACTGACAGATACACTACTGACATACTGACAGATACACTACTGACATACTGACAGATACACTACTGACATACTGACAGATACACTACTGACATACTGACAGATACACTACTGACAGATACACTACTGACAGATACACTACTGACAGATACACTACTGACAGATACACTACTGACAGATACACTACTGACATACTGACAGATACACTACTGACAGATACACTACTGACAGATACACTACTGACATACTGACAGATACACTACTGACAGATACACTACTAACAGATACACTACTGACATACTGACAGATACACTACTGACAGATACACTACTGACAGATACACTACTAACAGATTCACTACTGACAGATACACTACTGACAGATACACTACTGACAGATACACTACTGACATACTGACAGACACACTACTGACAGATACACTACTGACATACACTGCTGACAGATACACTACTGACAGATACACTACTGACATACTGACAGATACACTACTGACAGATACACTACTGACAGATACACTACTGACATACTGACAGATACACTACTGACAGATACACTACTGACAGATACACTACTGACATACTGACAGATACACTACTGACATACTGACAGATACACTACTGACATACTAACAGATACACTACTGACAGATACACTACTGACATACTGACAGATACACTACTGACAGATACACTACTGACATATACACTACTGACAGATACACTACTGACAGATACACTACTGACATACTGACAGATACACTACTGACAGATACACTACTGACATACTGACAGATACACTACTGACAGATACACTACTGACATACTGACAGATACACTACTGACATACTGACAGATACACTACTGACATACTAACACTACTGACATACTGACAGATACACTACTGACAGATACACTACTGACAGATACACTACTGACATACTGACAGATACACTACTGACAGATACACTACTGACAGATACACTACTGACATACTGACAGATACACTACTGACAGATACACTACTGACAGATACACTACTGACAGATACACTACTGACATACTGACAGATACACTACTGACAGATACACTACTGACATACTGACAGATACACTACTGACATACTGACAGATACACTACTGACATACTAACACTACTGACATACTGACAGATACACTACTGACATACTAACACTACTGACATACTGACAGATACACTACTGACAGATACACTACTGACAGATACACTACTGACAGATACACTACTGACATACTGACAGATACACTACTGACAGATACACTACTGACAGATACACTACTGACATACTGACAGATACACTACTGACATACTGACAGATACACTACTGACATACTGACAGATACTCTACTGACATACTGACAGATACACTACTGACATACTGACAGATACACTACTGACAGATACACTACTGACAGATACACTACTGACAGATACACTACTAACAGATACACTACTGACAGATACACTACTGACATACTGACAGATACACTACTGACAGATACACTACTAACAGATACACTACTGACATACTGACAGATACACTACTGACAGATACACTACTGACAGATACACTACTAACAGATACACTACTGACATACTGACAGATACACTACTGACAGATACACTACTGACAGATACACTACTAACAGATTCACTACTGACAGATACACTACTGACAGATACACTACTGACAGATACACTACTGACATACTGACAGATACACTACTGACAGATACACTACTGACAGATACACTGCTGACAGATACACTACTGACAGATACACTACTGACATACTGACAGATACACTACTGACAGATACACTACTGACAGATACACTACTGACAGATACACTACTGACATACTGACAGATACACTACTGACAGATACACTACTGACATACTGACAGATACACTACTGACATACTGACAGATACACTACTGACATACTAACAGATACACTACTGACAGATACACTACTGACATACTGACAGATACACTACTGACAGATACACTACTGACAGATACACTACTGACAGATACACTACTGACATATACACTACTGACAGATACACTACTGACAGATACACTACTGACATACTGACAGATACACTACTGACAGATACACTACTGACATACTGACAGATACACTACTGACATACTGACAGATACACTACTGACATACTAACACTACTGACATACTGACAGATACACTACTGACAGATACACTACTGACAGATACACTACTGACATACTGACAGATACACTACTGACAGATACACTACTGACATACTGACAGATACACTACTGACAGATACACTACTGACAGATACACTACTGACATACTGACAGATACACTACTGACAGATACACTACTGACAGATACACTACTGACAGATACACTCGACAGATACACTACTGACAGATACACTACTGACATACTGACAGATACACTACTGACATACCGACAGATACACTACTGACATACTAACACTACTGACATACTGACAGATACACTACTGACATACTAACACTACTGACATACTGACAGATACACTACTGACAGATACACTACTGACAGATACACTACTGACAGATACACTACTGACATACTGACAGATACACTACTGACAGATACACTACTGACAGATACACTACTGACAGATACACTACTGACAGATACACTACTGACAGATACACTACTGACAGATACACTACTGACAGATACACTACTGACAGATACACTACTGACAGATACACTACTGACATACTGACAGATACACTACTGACAGATACACTACTGACATACTGACAGATACACTACTGACAGATACACTACTGACATACTGACAGATACACTACTGACATACTGACAGATACACTACTGACATACTAACACTACTGACATACTGACAGATACACTACTGACAGATACACTACTGACATACTGACAGATACACTACTGACAGATACACTACTGACAGATACACTACTGACATACTGACAGATACACTACTGACAGATACACTACTGACAGATACACTACTGACATACTGACAGATACACTACTGACATACTGACAGATACACTACTGACAGATACACTACTGACAGATACACTACTGACAGATACACTACGGACATACCGACAGATACACTACTGACAGATACACTACTGACATACTGACAGATACACTACTGACATACCGACAGATACACTACTGACAGATACACTACCGACAGATACACTACTGACAGATACACTACTGACAGATACACTACCGACAGATACACTACTGACAGATACACTACTGACATACCGACAGATACACTACTGACAGATACACTACTGACATACTGACAGATACACTACTGACAGATACACTACTGACAGATACACTACTGACAGATACACTACTGACATACTGACAGATACACTACTGACAGATACACTACTGACATACTGACAGATACACTACTGACATACTGACAGATACACTACTGACAGATACACTACTACTGACAGATACACTACTGACAGATACACTACTGACAGATACACTACTGACAGATACACTACTGACAGATACACTACTGACATACTGACAGATACACTACTGACAGATACACTACTGACATACTGACAGATACACTACTGACAGATACACTACTGACATACTGACAGATACACTACTGACATACTGACAGATACACTACTGACAGACTAACACTACTGACATACTGACAGATACACTACTGACAGATACACTACTGACAGATACACTACTGACATACTGACAGATACACTACTGACAGATACACTACTGACATACTGACAGATACACTACTGACAGATACACTACTGACAGATACACTACTGACAGATACACTACTGACATACTGACAGATACACTACTGACAGATACACTACTGACATACTGACAGATACACTACTGACATACTGACAGATACACTACTGACAGATACACTACTGACATACTGACAGATACACTACTGACAGATACACTACTGACAGATACACTACTGACATACTGACAGATACACTACTGACAGATACACTACTGACATACTGACAGATACACTACTGACAGATACACTACTGACAGATACACTACTGACATACTGACAGATACACTACTGACAGATACACTACTGACAGATACACTACTGACAGATACACTACTGACATACTGACAGATACACTACTGACATACTGACAGATACACTACTGACATACCGACAGATACACTACTGACAACACACTACTGACAGATACACTACTGACATACTACACTACTGACATACCGACAGATACACTACTGACAGATACACTACAGACAGATACACTACTGACAGATACACTACTGACATACTGACAGATACACTACTGACAGATACACTACTGACAGATACACTACTGACATACTGACAGATACACTACTGACAGATACACTACTGACAGACACACTACTGACAGATACACTACTGACAGATACACTACTGACAGATACACTACTGACAGATACACTACCGACAGATACACTACTGACATACTGACAGATACACTACCGACAGATACACTACTGACATACTGACAGATACACTACTGACAGATACACTACTGACATACTGACAGATACACTACTGACATACTGACAGATACACTACTGACATACTAACACTACTGACATACTGACAGATACACTACTGACAGATACACTACTGACATACTGACAGATACACTACTGACAGATACACTACTGACAGATACACTACTGACATACTGACAGATACACTACTGACAGATACACTACTGACAGATACACTACTGACAGATACACTACTGACATACTGACAGATACACTACTGACATACTGACAGATACACTACTGACAGATACACTACTGACAGATACACTACTGACATACTGACAGATACACTACTGACAGATACACTACTGACAGATACACTACTGACAGATACACTACTGACATACTGACAGATACACTACTGACAGATACACTACTGACAGATACACTACTGACAGATACACTACTGACAGATACACTACTGACAGATACACTACTGACAGATACACTACTGACATACTGACAGATACACTACTGACAGATACACTACTGACAGATACACTACTGACATACTGACAGATACACTACTGACAGATACACTACTGACATACTGACAGATACACTACTGACAGATACACTACTGACATACTGACAGATACACTACTGACATACTGACAGATACACTACTGACAGATACACTACTGACATACTGACAGATACACTACTGACAGATACACTACTGACAGATACACTACTGACAGATACACTACTGACAGATACACTACCGACATACCGACAGATACACTACCGACAGATACACTACTGACATACTGACAGATACACTACCGACAGATACACTACTGACATACTGACAGATACACTACCGACAGATACACTACTGACAGATACACTACTGACAGATACACTACTGACATACTGACAGATACACTACCGACAGATACACTACCGACATACCGACAGATACACTACTGACAGATACACTACTGACAGATACACTACCGACAGATACACTACCGACATACTGACAGATACACTACTGACAGATACACTACTGACATACCGACAGATACACTACTGACATACTGACAGATACACTACTGACATACTAACACTACTGACATACTGACAGATACACTACTGACAGATACACTACTGACAGATACACTACTGACAGATACACTACTGACATACTGACAGATACACTACTGACAGATACACTACTGACATACTGACAGATACACTACTGACAGATACACTACTGACAGATACACTACTGACAGATACACTACTGACAGATACACTACTGACAGATACACTACTGACAGATACACTACTGACAGATACACTGACATACTGACAGATACACTACTGACAGATACACTACTGACATACTGACAGATACACTACTGACAGATACACTACTGACAGATACACTACTGACATACTGACAGATACACTACTGACAGACTACCGACATACCGACAGATACACTACTGACAGATACACTACCGACAGATACACTACTGACATACTGACAGATACACTACTGACAGATACACTACTGACAGATACACTACTGACATACAGATACACTACTGACAGATACACTACCGACAGATACACTACCGACATACTGACAGATACACTACTGACAGATACACTACTGACATACTGACAGATACACTACCGACATACCGACAGATACACTACCGACAGACTAACACTACCGACATACTGACAGATACACTACTGACATACTAACACTACTGACATACTGACAGATACACTACCGACAGATACACTACTGACAGATACACTACTGACATACTGACAGATACACTACTGACAGATACACTACTGACATACCGACAGATACACTACTGACAGATACACTACCGACAGATACACTACTGACATACCGACAGATACACTACCGACAGATACACTACTGACAGATACACTACTGACAGATACACTACTGACATACCGACAGATACACTACTGACAGATACACTACTGACATACTGACAGATACACTACTGACATACCGACAGATACACTACTGACATACTAACACTACTGACATACTGACAGATACACTACCGACAGATACACTACTGACATACTGACAGATACACTACTGACAGATACACTACTGACAGATACACTACCGACAGATACACTACCGACATACTGACAGATACACTACCGACAGATACACTACCGACAGATACACTACTGACATACTGACAGATACACTACCGACAGATACACTACCGACAGATACACTACTGACAGATACACTACTGACAGATACACTACTGACAGATACACTACCGACAGATACACTACCGACAGATACACTACCGACATACTGACAGATACACTACCGACAGATACACTACTGACAGATACACTACCGACATACCGACAGATACACTACCGACAGATACACTACCGACATACCGACAGATACACTACCGACATACCGACAGATACACTACTGACAGATACACTACTGACAGATACACTACCGACAGATACACTACCGACATACCGACAGATACACTACTGACAGATACACTACTGACAGATACACTACCGACATACCGACAGATACACTACTGACAGATACACTACTGACAGATACACTACCGACAGATACACTACCGACATACTGACAGATACACTACTGACATACCGACAGATACACTACTGACATACTGACAGATACACTACCGACAGATACACTACCGACAGATACACTACCGACAGACACTACCGACAGATACACTACCGACAGATACACTACCGACAGATACACTACTGACATACCGACAGATACACTACTGACAGATACACTACCGACAGATACACTACTGACAGATACACTACTGACAGACACACTACCGACAGATACACTACCGACAGATACACTACTGACATACCGACAGATACACTACTGACAGATACACTACCGACACACTACCGACAGATACACTACTGACAGATACACTACCGACATACTGACAGATACACTACCGACAGATACACTACTGACAGATACACTACTGACATACTGACAGATACACTACTGACATACCGACAGATACACTACCGACATACTGACAGATACACTACTGACAGATACACTACCGACATACCGACAGATACACTACTGACAGATACACTACCGACAGATACACTACCGACAGAACACTACCGACAGATACACTACTGACATACTGACAGATACACTACCGACAGATACACTACTGACATACTGACAGATACACTACCGACAGATACACTACTGACATACTGACAGATACACTACTGACATACTGACAGATACACTACCGACAGACCAACACTACCGACATACTGACAGATACACTACTGACAGACACACTACCGACAGATACACTACTGACATACCGACAGATACACTACCGACAGATACACTACTGACATACCGACAGATACACTACCGACAGATACACTACTGACAGATACACTACTGACATACCGACAGATACACTACCGACAGATACACTACTGACATACCGACAGATACACTACTGACATACTGACACTACCGACATACTGACAGATACACTACTGACAGATACACTACTGACAGATACACTACCGACAGATACACTACCGACAGATACACTACCGACATACTGACAGATACACTACCGACAGATACACTACCGACATACTGACAGATACACTACTGACAGATACACTACTGACAGATACACTACCGACAGATACACTACTGACAGATACACTACCGACAGATACACTACTGACAGATACACTACTGACATACTGACAGATACACTACTGACAGATACACTACTGACATACCGACAGATACACTACTGACAGATACACTACTGACATACCGACAGATACACTACCGACATACTGACAGATACACTACCGACAGACCAACACTACCGACATACTGACAGATACACTACTGACAGATACACTACCGACAGATACACTACCGACATACCGACAGATACACTACTGACAGATACACTACTGACAGATACACTACCGACATACTGACAGATACACTACTGACAGATACACTACTGACAGATACACTACTGACAGATACACTACCGACATACCGACAGATACACTACTGACAGATACACTACTGACATACTGACAGATACACTACTGACATACCGACAGATACACTACCGACATACTAACACTACTGACATACTGACAGATACACTACCGACAGATACACTACTGACATACCGACAGATACACTACTGACAGATACACTACTGACAGATACACTACTGACAGATACACTACTGACATACCGACAGATACACTACTGACAGATACACTACCGACAGATACACTACTGACATACCGACAGAACACTACCGACATACCGACAGATACACTACTGACATACTGACAGATACACTACTGACATACCGACAGATACACTACCGACAGATACACTACTGACAGATACACTACTGACAGATACACTACTGACAGATACACTACCGACAGATACACTACCGACATACCGACAGACACTACTGACAGATACACTACCGACAGATACACTACCGACATACCGACAGATACACTACCGACAGATACACTACCGACAGATACACTACCGACAGATACACTACCGACATACCGACAGATACACTACTGACAGACACACTACCGACAGATACACTGACAGAACACTACTGACAGATACACTACCGACAGATACACTACCGACAGACACTACCGACATACCGACAGATACACTACTGACAGATACACTACTGACATACCGACAGATACACTACTGACAGATACACTACTGACAGACCGACAGCATACCGACATACTGACAGATACACTACCGACAGATACACTACTGACATACTGACAGATACACTACCGACATACCGACTACACTACTGACATACCGACAGATACACTACCGACAGATACACTACTGACATACTGACAGATACACTACCGACAGATACACTACTGACAGATACACTACCGACAGATACACTACCGACATACCGACAGATACACTACCGACAGATACACTACTGACATACCGACAGATACACTACCGACATACCGACAGATACACTACTGACATACCGACAGACACTACCGACAGATACACTACCGACAGATACACTACTGACATACCGACAGATACACTACCGACAGACACACTACCGACATACGCGACAGATACACTACTGACAGATACACTACTGACAGATACACTACCGACATACCGACAGATACACTACTGACATACCGACAGATACACTACTGACATACTGACAGATACACTACTGACATACCAACACTACTGACTAACTGACAGATACACTACCGACAGACTAACACTACTGACATACCGACAGATACACTACTGACAGATACACTACTGACAGATACACTACCGACAGATACACTACTGACATACCGACAGATACACTACCGACAGATACACTACTGACAGATACACTACCGACATACCGACAGATACACTACTGACATACCGACAGATACACTACTGACATACTGACAGATACACTACTGACATACTGACAGATACACTACTGACATACTGACAGATACACTACCGACAGATACACTACTGACATACCGACAGATACACTACTGACAGATACACTACTGACAGATACACTACTGACATACCGACAGATACACTACCGACAGATACACTACTGACAGATACACTACCGACATACCGACAGATACACTACTGACAGATACACTACTGACAGATACACTACTGACAGATACACTACTGACATACTGACAGATACACTACTGACAGATACACTACTGACAGATACACTACTGACAGATACACTACTGACAGATACACTACTGACAGATACACTACCGACAGATACACTACTGACAGATACACTACCGACATACCGCCGACAGATACACTACCGACAGACACACTACTGACATACTGACAGATACACTACCGACAGATACACTACTGACAGATACACTACTGACAGATACACTACTGACATACTGACAGATACACTACTGACAGATACACTACTGACATACCGACAGATACACTACTGACATACCGACAGATACACTACTGACATACCGACAGATACACTACTGACA
This sequence comes from Salmo salar, assembly GCF_905237065.1. Lineage (NCBI taxonomy): Eukaryota > Metazoa > Chordata > Actinopteri > Salmoniformes > Salmonidae > Salmo > Salmo salar. Next base: position 34,661 of record NW_025547005.1, on the reverse strand, counting down.
GATACACTACTGACATACCGACAGACACACTACTGACAGATACACTACTGACAGATACACTACCGACAGACACACTACTGACAGATACACTACTGACATACCGACAGATACACTACCGACAGATACACTACCGACATACCGACAGATACACTACTGACAGATACACTACTGACATACCGACAGATACACTACTGACATACCGACAGATACACTACTGACAGATACACACCGACAGATACACTACCGACATACCGACAGATACACTACTGACAGACACACTACTCGACAGATACACTACCGACAGATACACTACCGACAGATACACTACTGACATACCGACAGATACACTACCGACAGATACACTACCGACAGATACACTACCGACAGATACACTACCGACATACCGACAGATACACTACTGACAGATACACTACCGACATACCGACAGATACACTACCGACATACCGACAGATACACTACTGACAGACTAACACTACCGACATACCGACAGATACACTACCGACAGACTACACTACTGACATACCGACAGATACACTACCGACAGATACACTACCGACAGATACACTACCGACAGATACACTACTGACATACTGACAGATACACTACCGACAGATACACTACTGACAGATACACTACTGACATACCGACAGATACACTACTGACAGATACACTACCGACAGACACACTACCGACAGACACACTACTGACAGATACACTACCGACAGATACACTACCGACAGACACACTACTGACAGACACACTACCGACAGACACACTACTGACAGATACACTACCGACAGATACACTACCGACATACCGACAGATACACTACCGACAGATACACTACTGACATACCGACAGATACACTACTGACATACCGACAGATACACTACCGACATACTAACACTACCGACATACCGACAGATACACTACCGACAGATACACTACTGACATACTGACAGATACACTACTGACAGATACACTACCGACAGATACACTACTGACATACCGACAGATACACTACCGACAGATACACTACTGACAGAACACTACTGACAGATACACTACTGACATACTGACAGATACACTACTGACAACTGACAGATACACTACCGACATACCGACAGATACACTACCGACAGATACACTACTGACAGATACACTACCGACAGATACACTACCGACAGATACACTACTGACAGATACACTACTGACAGATACACTACTGACAGATACACTACCGACATACCGACAGATACACTACTGACAGATACACTACCGACATACTGACAGATACACTACCGACAGATACACTACTGACATACCGACAGATACACTACCGACATACCGACAGATACACTACTGACAGACTACACTACTGACATACCGACAGATACACTACCGACAGATACACTACCGACAGATACACTACTGACATACCGACAGATACACTACTGACAGATACACTACCGACATACCGACAGATACACTACCGACAGATACACTACCGACATACCGACAGATACACTACTGACATACCGACAGATACACTACTGACAGATACACTACTGACATACCGACAGATACACTACCGACAGATACACTACCGACAGATACACTACTGACATACCGACAGATACACTACTGACAGATACACTACTGACATACCGACAGATACACTACTGACAGATACACTACCGACAGATACACTACCGACATACCGACAGATACACTACTGACAGATACACTACTGACATACCGACAGATACACTACCGACATACCGACAGATACACTACTGACATACTAACACTACTGACATACTGACAGATACACTACCGACAGATACACTACTGACATACCGACAGATACACTACTGACAGATACACTACCGACAGATACACTACCGACAGATACACTACCGACATACCGACAGATACACTACTGACAGATACACTACCGACAGATACACTACTGACAGATACACTACCGACATACCGACAGATACACTACTGACATACCGACAGACTACCGACATACCGACAGATACACTACTGACAACCGACAGATACACTACCGACATACCGACAGACACACTACTGACAGATACACTACCGACAGATACACTACTGACAGATACACTACTGACATACCGACAGATACACTACTGACAGACACACTACTGACAGATACACTACCGACATACTGACAGATACACTACTGACAGATACACTACCGACAGATACACTACCGACAGATACACTACCGACATACCGACAGATACACTACCGACAGATACACTACTGACAGATACACTACCGACAGACACACTACTGACAGATACACTACCGACAGATACACTACCGACATACCGACAGATACACTACTGACAGATACACTACCGACATACACTACCGACAGATACACTACCGACAGATACACTACTGACATACCGACAGATACACTACCGACAGATACACTACCGACAGATACACTACCGACAGATACACTACTGACATACCGACAGATACACTACTGACAGATACACTACTGACATACCGACAGATACACTACCGACATACTGACAGATACACTACCGACATACTGACAGATACACTACTGACAGACACACTACTGACATACCGACAGATACACTACCGACAGATACACTACCGACAGATACACTACTGACAGATACACTACTGACAGATACACTACCGACATACCGACAGACACACTACCGACAGACACACTACCGACATACCGACAGATACACTACTGACAGATACACTACTGACATACCGACAGATACACTACTGACATACCGACAGATACACTACCGACAGACACACTACTGACAGATACACTACTGACATACCGACAGATACACTACCGACAGATACACTACCGACATACCGACAGAACACTACCGACAGATACACTACTGACAGATACACTACCGACATACCGACAGATACACTACTGACAGATACACTACTGACAGATACACTACTGACAGATACACTACTGACATACCGACAGATACACTACCGACAGATACACTACCGACATACCGACAGATACACTACCGACATACCGACAGATACACTACCGACATACTAACACTACCGACATACCGACAGATACACTACTGACAGACCACACTACCGACAGATACACTACCGACAGATACACTACCGACAGATACACTACTGACAGATACACTACTGACATACCGACAGATACACTACCGACAGACACACTACTGACAGATACACTACCGACATACCGACAGATACACTACCGACAGATACACTACCGACAGATACACTACCGACAGATACACTACTGACAGACACACTACCGACAGACACACTACCGACAGATACACTACTGACAGATACACTACCGACATACCGACAGATACACTACCGACAGATACACTACCGACAGATACACTACTGACATACCGACAGATACACTACTGACAGATACACTACTGACATACCGACAGATACACTACCGACATACCGACAGATACACTACTGACATACTAACACTACCGACATACCGACAGATACACTACCGACAGATACACTACTGACATACTGACAGATACACTACTGACAGATACACTACTGACAGATACACTACTGACATACCGACAGATACACTACTGACATACCGACAGATACACTACTGACAGATACACTACTGACATACCGACAGATACACTACTGACATACCGACAGATACACTACTGACATACTGACAGATACACTACCGACAGATACACTACCGACAGATACACTACCGACATACCGACAGATACACTACTGACAGATACACTACTGACAGATACACTACTGACAGATACACTACCGACAGATACACTACTGACATACCGACAGATACACTACTGACAGATACACTACCGACATACCGACAGACACACTACCGACAGATACACTACTGACATACCGACAGATACACTACCGACATACCGACAGATACACTACTGACAGACTAACACTACTGACATACCGACAGATACACTACTGACAGATACACTACTGACAGATACACTACTGACATACCGACAGATACACTACCGACAGATACACTACTGACATACCGACAGATACACTACCGACAGATACACTACTGACAGATACACTACCGACATACCGACAGATACACTACCGACAGATACACTACCGACAGATACACTACCGACAGATACACTACTGACATACCGACAGATACACTACCGACAGATACACTACTGACATACCGACAGATACACTACTGACATACCGACAGATACACTACCGACAGACACACTACTGACATACTGACAGATACACTACTGACAGATACACTACCGACATACCGACAGATACACTACTGACAGATACACTACCGACAGATACACTACTGACAGATACACTACTGACATACCGACAGATACACTACTGACAGATACACTACTGACAGATACACTACCGACATACCGACAGACACACTACTGACAGATACACTCGACAGATACACTACTGACAGATACACTACTGACAGACACACTACCGACAGATACACTACTGACAGATACACTACTGACAGATACACTACTGACATACCGACAGATACACTACTGACAGATACACTACTGACAGATACACTACCGACATACCGACAGATACACTACCGACAGATACACTACTGACATACCGACAGATACACTACTGACATACCGACAGATACACTACTGACATACACTACCGACAGATACACTACCGACAGATACACTACCGACATACCGACAGATACACTACCGACAGACACACTACCGACAGATACACTACTGACATACCGACAGATACACTACTGACAGATACACTACCGACAGATACACTACTGACAGATACACTACTGACATACCGACAGATACACTACCGACAGATACACTACTGACATACCGACAGATACACTACCGACAGATACACTACCGACAGATACACTACTGACATACTGACAGATACACTACTGACAGATACACTACTGACAGACACACTACTGACATACCGACAGATACACTACCGACAGATACACTACTGACAGATACACTACCGACATACCGACAGATACACTACCGACAGATACACTACTGACATACCGACAGATACACTACCGACAGATACACTACTGACATACCGACAGATACACTACCGACAGATACACTACTGACAGATACACTACTGACATACCGACAGATACACTACTGACATACCGACAGATACACTACCGACATACTGACAGATACACTACTGACAGATACACTACTGACAGATACACTACCGACAGATACACTACTGACAGATACACTACCGACAGATACACTACTGACAGATACACTACTGACATACTGACAGATACACTACCGACAGATACACTACTGACATACCGACAGATACACTACTGACAGATACACTACCGACATACCGACAGATACACTACCGACATACCGACAGATACACTACCGACAGACTACACTACCGACATACCGACAGATACACTACTGACAGATACACTACCGACAGATACACTACCGACATACCGACAGATACACTACTGACAGATACACTACTGACATACCGACAGATACACTACCGACAGATACACTACCGACAGATACACTACCGACAGATACACTACTGACATACCGACAGATACACTACTGACAGATACACTACCGACATACCGACAGATACACTACTGACATACTGACACTACTGACATACCGACAGATACACTACTGACATACTGACACTACCGACATACCGACAGATACACTACTGACAGATACACTACCGACATACCGACAGATACACTACTGACATACCGACAGATACACTACCGACAGACTACACTACTGACATACCGACAGATACACTACTGACAGATACACTACCGACAGATACACTACCGACATACCGGACAGATACACTACTGACAGATACACTACCGACAGATACACTACCGACAGATACACTACTGACATACCGACAGATACACTACCGACAGATACACTACCGACATACCGACAGATACACTACCGACAGATACACTACTGACATACCGACAGATACACTACCGACAGATACACTACTGACATACCGACAGATACACTACCGACAGATACACTACTGACAGATACACTACTGACAGATACACTACTGACATACCGACAGATACACTACTGACAGATACACTACCGACAGATACACTACCGACATACCGACAGATACACTACTGACAGATACACTACTGACAGATACACTACCGACAGATACACTACCGACAGATACACTACCGACAGACACACTACTGACAGATACACTACTGACATACCGACAGATACACTACCGACAGATACACTACCGACATACACTACCGACAGACACACTACTGACAGATACACTACCGACATACCGACAGACACACTACCGACAGATACACTACTGACATACCGACAGATACACTACCGACAGATACACTACTGACATACCGACAGATACACTACTGACATACAACACTACTGACATACCGACAGACACACTACCGACAGACACACTACCGACAGACACACTACCGACAGACACACTACCGACAGATACACTACCGACAGATACACTACCGACAGACACACTACCGACATACCGACAGACACACTACCGACAGACACACTACTGACAGATACACTGACAGATACACTACCGACAGATACACTACCGACAGACACACTACCGACAGATACACTACCGACAGATACACTACCGACATACCGACAGATACACTACTGACAGATACACTACCGACAGACACACTACCGACATACCGACAGATACACTACCGACAGATACACTACCGACAGACACACTACCGACAGATACACTACCGACAGACACACTACTGACAGATACACTACCGACAGATACACTACCGACATACCGACAGATACACTACCGACAGATACACTACCGACAGATACACTACCGACAGACACACTACTGACATACCGACAGATACACTACCGACAGATACACTACTGACATACCGACAGATACACTACCGACAGATACACTACCGACAGATACACTACCGACAGATACACTACCGACATACCGACAGACACACTACCGACAGATACACTACCGACAGACACACTACTGACATACCGACAGATACACTACCGACAGACACACTACTGACAGATACACTACCGACATACCGACAGATACACTACCGACAGACACACTACCGACAGATACACTACCGACATACCGACAGATACACTACCGACAGATACACTACCGACATACCGACAGATACACTACCGACAGATACACTACCGACATACCGACAGATACACTACCGACATACCGACAGATACACTACCGACATACCGACAGATACACTACCGACAGATACACTACCGACATACTGACAGATACACTACCGACAGACACACTACCGACAGACACACTACCGACAGATACACTACTGACAGATACACTACCGACAGATACACTACCGACAGACACACTACCGACATACCGACAGATACACTACTGACAGATACACTACCGACATACCGACAGACACACTACCGACATACCGACAGATACACTACCGACAGTACACTACCGACATACCGACAGATACACTACTGACAGACACACTACCGACAGATACACTACTGACATACCGACAGACACACTACCGACAGATACACTACCGACAGATACACTACCGACAGACACACTACCGACAGATACACTACCGACAGACACACTACCGACAGATACACTACCGACAGATACACTACCGACATACCGACAGATACACTACCGACAGATACACTACCGACATACCGACAGATACACTACTGACATACCGACAGATACACTACCGACAGATACACTACCGACAGATACACTACTGACATACCGACAGATACACTACCGACAGATACACTACCGACATACCGACAGATACACTACCGACAGACACACTACCGACATACCGACAGATACACTACTGACAGATACACTACCGACAGATACACTACCGACAGATACACTACCGACATACCGACAGATACACTACTGACAGATACACTACTGACAGACACACTACCGACATACCGACAGACACACTACCGACAGATACACTACCGACAGACACACTACCGACAGACACACTACCGACAGATACACTACCGACAGATACACTACCGACAGATACACTACTGACAGATACACTACCGACATACCGACAGATACACTACCGACAGACACACTACCGACAGATACACTACCGACATACCGACAGATACACTACCGACAGATACACTACCGACAGATACACTACCGACATACCGACAGATACACTACCGACAGATACACTACCGACAGATACACTACCGACATACCGACAGATACACTACCGACAGATACACTACCGACATACCGACAGATACACTACCGACAGATACACTACCGACAGATACACTACCGACAGACACACGACTACCGACAGATACACTACCGACATACCGACAGATACACTACTGACATACCGACAGATACACTACCGACAGATACACTACCGACATACCGACAGATACACTACCGACAGATACACTACCGACATACCGACAGATACACTACCGACATACCGACAGATACACTACTGACAGATACACTACTGACAGATACACTACCGACAGATACACTACTGACATACCGACAGATACACTACCGACATACCGACAGATACACTACCGACATACCGACAGATACACTACCGACAGACACACTACCGACATACCGACAGATACACTACCGACATACCGACAGACACACTACCGACAGACACACTACCGACAGATACACTACCGACATACCGACAGACACACTACCGACAGATACACTACCGACATACCGACAGACACACTACCGACAGACACACTACCGACAGACACACTACCGACAGACACACTACCGACATACCGACAGACACACTACCGACAGACACACTACCGACATACCGACAGATACACTACCGACAGACACACTACCGACAGATACACTACCGACATACCGACAGACACACTACCGACATACCAACACTACCGACATACCGACAGATACACTACCGACAGATACACTACCGACAGACACACTACCGACAGACACACTACCGACAGACACACTACCGACATACCGACAGACACACTACCGACATACCGACAGACACACTACCGACATACCGACAGACACACTACCGACAGATACACTACCGACATACCGACAGACACACTACCGACAGACACACTACCGACAGATACACTACCGACAGACACACTACCGACAGACACACTACCGACAGACACACTACCGACAGATACACTACCGACATACCGACAGACACACTACCGACAGACACACTACCGACAGATACACTACCGACATACCGACAGATACACTACCGACAGACACACTACCGACAGACACACTACCGACAGACACACTACCGACATACCGACAGATACACTACTGACAGATACACTACCGACAGATACACTACCGACATACCGACAGACACACTACCGACATACCGACAGATACACTACTGACATACCGACAGATACACTACCGACAGAACACTACTACCGACAGACACACTACCGACAGACACACTGACATACCGACAGACACACTACCGACATACCGACAGACACACTACCGACAGACACACTACCGACATACCGACAGACACACTACCGACAGACACACTACCGACAGATACACTACCGACATACCGACAGACACACTACCGACATACCGACAGACACACTACCGACAGACACACTACCGACATACCGACAGATACACTACCGACAGATACACTACCGACAGACACACTACCGACAGACACACCACCGACAGACACACTACCGACAGATACACTACCGACAGACACACTACCGACAGACACACTACCGACAGATACACTACCGACATACCGACAGACACACTACCGACAGATACACTACCGACAGATACACTACCGACATACCGACAGATACACTACCGACAGACACACTACCGACATACCGACAGAACACTACCGACAGACACACTACCGACATACCGACAGACACACTACCGACAGATACACTACCGACAGACCAACACTACCGACATACCGACAGACACACTACCGACAGATACACTACCGACAGACACACTACCGACAGACACACTACCGACATACCGACAGACACACTACCGACAGATACACTACCGACAGATACACTACCGACATACCGACAGACACACTACCGACATACCGACAGATACACTACCGACATACCGACAGACACACTACCGACAGACACACTACCGACAGATACACTACCGACAGACACACTACCGACAGACACACTACCGACAGACACACTACCGACAGAACACTACCGACAGACACACTACCGACAGACACACTACCGACAGATACACTACCGACAGACACACTACCGACATACCGACAGACACACTACCGACAGATACCGACAGACACACTACCGACAGACACACTACCGACATACCGACAGACACACTACCGACAGACACACTACCGACAGACACACTACCGACATACCGACAGATACACTACCGACAGATACACTACCGACAGACACACTACCGACATACCGACAGACACACTACCGACATACCGACAATACACTACCGACAGACACACTACCGACAGATACACTACCGACATACCGACAGACACACTACCGACAGATACACTACCGACAGAACACTACCGACAGACACACTACCGACATACCGACAGACACACTACCGACAGACACACTACCGACAGACACACTACCGACATACCGACAGATACACTACCGACATACCGACAGATACACTACCGACAGATACACTACCGACAGACACACTACCGACAGATACACTACCGACATACCGACAGACACACTACCGACATACCGACAGATACACTACCGACATACCGACAGATACACTACCGACAGATACACTACTGACATACCGACAGACACACTACCGACAGATACACTACCGACAGACACACTACCGACAGACACACTACCGACAGACACACTACCGACATACCGACAGATACACTACCGACATACCGACAGACACACCACCGACAGACACACTACCGACAGACACACTACCGACAGACACACTACCGACATACCGACAGACACACTACCGACAGACACACTACCGACATACCGACAGATACACTACCGACAGACACACTACCGACATACCGACAGACACACTACCGACAGATACACTACCGACAGACACACTACCGACAGACACACTACCGACAGATACACTACCGACATACCGACAGACACACTACCGACAGACACACTACCGACATACCGACAGACACACTACCGACATACCGACAGACACACTACTGACATACCGACAGATACACTACCGACAGATACACTACCGACATACCGACAGACACACTACCGACAGACACACTACCGACAGACACACTACCGACAGACACACTACCGACAGACACACTGACAGACACACTACCGACAGACACACTACCGACATACCGACAGACACACTACCGACAGATACACTACCGACAGACACACTACCGACATACCGACAGACACACTACCGACAGATACACTACCGACAGACACACTACCGACAGATACACTACCGACATACCGACAGACACACTACCGACAGACACACTACCGACATACCGACAGACACACTACCGACAGACACACTACCGACATACCGACAGACACACTACCGACAGATACACTACCGACATACCGACAGACACTACCGACAGACACACTACCGACAGAACACTACCGACATACCGACAGACACACTACCGACAGACACACTACCGACATACCGACAGACACACTACCGACAGACACACTACCGACAGACACACTACCGACATACCGACAGACACACTACCGACAGACACACTACCGACAGACACACTACCGACATACCGACAGATACACTACCGACAGATACACTACCGACATACCGACAGACACACTACCGACAGACACACTACCGACAGACACACTACCGACATACCGACAGACACACTACCGACAGACACACTACCGACATACCGACAGACACACTACCGACAGACACACTACCGACATACCGACAGACACACTACCGACAGACACACTACCGACATACCGACAGACACACTACCGACAGATACACTACCGACATACCGACAGACACACTACCGACATACCGACAGACACACTACCGACAGACAACACTACCGACATACCGACAGACACACTACCGACAGACACTACCGACAGACACACTACCGACAGACACACTACCGACATACCGACAGACACACTACCGACAGACACACTACCGACAGACACACTACCGACAGATACACTACCGACATACCGACAGACACACTACCGACATACCGACAGACACACTACCGACAGACACACTACCGACAGACACACTACCGACAGACACACTACCGACAGACACACTACCGACATACCGACAGATACACTACCGACAGACACACTACCGACAGATACACTACCGACAGACACACTACCGACATACCGACAGACACACTACCGACAGACACACTACCGACATACCGACAGACACACTACCGACAGACACACTACCGACAGACACACTACCGACAGACACACTACCGACATACCGACAGACACACTACCGACAGACACACTACCGACAGACACACTACCGACATACCGACAGACACACTACCGACAGACACACTACCGACAGACTACCGACATACCGACAGACACACTACCGACAGATACACTACCGACATACCGACAGATACACTACCGACAGACACACTACCGACAGACACACTACCGACAGACACATACCGACAGACACACTACCGACAGACACACTACCGACATACCGACAGACACACTACCGACAGACACACTACCGACAGACACACTACCGACATACCGACAGACTACCGACATACCGACAGACACACTACCGACAGATACACTACCGACATACCGACAGACACACTACCGACATACCGACAGACACACTACCGACAGACACACTACCGACATACCGACAGACACACTACCGACAGACACACTACCGACAGACACACTACCGACAGATACACTACCGACATACCGACAGACACACTACCGACAGACACACTACCGACAGACACACTACCGACAGAACACTACCGACATACCGACAGACACACTACCGACAGACACACTACCGACAGACACACTACCGACATACCGACAGACACACTACCGACAGATACACTACCGACAGACACACTACCGACATACCGACAGACACACTACCGACAGACTACACTACCGACATACCGACAGACACACTACCGACAGACACACTACCGACATACCGACAGACACACTACCGACAGACACACTACCGACAGATACACTACCGACAGACACACTACCGACATACCGACAGACACACTACCGACAGACACACTACCGACAGATACACTACCGACATACCGACAGATACACTACCGACATACCGACAGATACACTACCGACAGACACACTACCGACATACCGACAGACACACTACCGACATACCGACAGACACACTACCGACAGACACACTACCGACATACCGACAGACACACTACCGACAGACACACTACCGACATACCGACAGACACACTACCGACATACCGACAGACACACTACCGACAGACTACACTACCGACATACCGACAGACACACTACCGACAGACACACTACCGACAGACACACTACCGACAGACACACTACCGACATACCGACAGACACACTACCGACAGACACACTACCGACAGACACACTACCGACAGACACACTACCGACATACCGACAGACACACTACTACCGACAGACACACTACCGACAGACACACTACCGACAGATACACTACCGACAGACACACTACCGACAGACACACTACCGACATACCGACAGACACACTACCGACAGATACACTACCGACAGATACACTACCGACAGATACACTACCGACATACCGACAGACACACTACCGACAGATACACTACCGACATACCGACAGACACACTACCGACAGACACACTGACAGACACACTACCGACAGACACACTACCGACATACCGACAGACACACTACCGACAGATACACTACCGACAGACACACTACCGACATACCGACAGACACACTACCGACAGACACACTACCGACAGATACACTACCGACATACCGACAGACACACTACCGACAGACACATACCGACAGATACACTACCGACATACCGACAGACACACTACCGACAGACACACTACCGACATACCGACAGACACACTACCGACAGATACACTACCGACATACCGACAGACACACTACCGACATACCGACAGATACACTACCGACATACCGACAGACACACTACCGACAGACACACTACCGACATACCGACAGACACACTACCGACAGACACACTACCGACAGATACACCGACAGACACACTACCGACAGACACACTACCGACAGACACACTACCGACAGACACACTACCGACATACCGACAGACACACTACCGACAGACACACTACCGACAGACACACTACCGACATACCGACAGACACACTACCGACAGACTACACTACCGACATACCGACAGACACACTACCGACAGACACACTACCGACATACCGACAGACACACTACCGACAGACACACTACCGACAGATACACTACCGACAGACACACTACCGACAGACACACTACCGACAGACACACTACCGACAGATACACTACCGACATACCGACAGACACACTACCGACATACCGACAGACACACTACCGACAGACACACTACCGACAGACACACTACCGACAGACACACTACCGACATACCGACAGACACACTACCGACAGACACACTACCGACATACCGACAGACACACTACCGACAGACACACTACCGACATACCGACAGATACACTACCGACAGACACACTACCGACAGATACACTACCGACAGACACACTACCGACAGACACACTACCGACATACCGACAGACACACTACCGACAGACACACTACCGACATACCGACAGACACACTACCGACAGACACACTACCGACAGATACACTACCGACAGACACACTACCGACATACCGACAGACACACTACCGACAGACACACTACCGACATACCGACAGACACACTACCGACAGACACACTACCGACATACCGACAGACACACTACCGACAGACACACTACCGACAGATACACTACCGACATACCGACAGACACACTACCGACAGACACACTACCGACAGACACACTACCGACAGACACACTACCGACAGACACACTACCGACATACCGACAGACACACTACCGACATACCGACAGATACACTACCGACATACCGACAGACACACTACCGACAGACACACTACCGACATACCGACAGACACACTACCGACAGATACACTACCGACAGACACACTACCGACATACCGACAGACACACTACCGACAGACACACTACCGACATACCGACAGACACACTACCGACAGACACACTACCGACAGACACACTACCGACATACCGACAGACACACTACCGACAGACACACTACCGACAGACACACTACCGACAGATACACTACCGACATACCGACAGACACACTACCGACAGACACACTACCGACAGATACACTACCGACATACCGACAGACACCGACATACCGACAGATACACTACCGACATACCGACAGATACACTACCGACAGACACACTACCGACATACCGACAGACACTACCGACAGATACACTACCGACATACCGACAGATACACTACCGACATACCGACAGACACACTACCGACAGATACACTACCGACATACCGACAGACACACTACCGACAGACACACTACCGACAGATACACTACCGACATACCGACAGACACACTACCGACATACCGACAGACACACTACCGACAGATACACTACCGACATACCGACAGACACTACCGACAGACACACTACCGACAGACACACTACCGACAGACACACTACCGACAGACACACTACCGACAGACACACTACCGACAGACACACTACCGACATACCGACAGACACACTACCGACAGACACACTACCGACAGACACACTACCGACATACCGACAGACACACTACCGACAGACACACTACCGACATACCGACAGACACACTACCGACAGATACACTACCGACATACCGACAGATACACTACCGACATACCGACAGACACACTACCGACAGACACACTACCGACATACCGACAGACACACTACCGACAGACACACTACCGACAGACACACTACCGACAGACACACTACCGACATACCGACAGACACACTACCGACAGACACACTACCGACAGACACACTACCGACATACCGACAGACACACTACCGACATACCGACAGATACACTACCGACATACCGACAGACACACTACCGACAGATACACTACCGACAGACACACTACCGACAGACACACTACCGACAGACACACTACCGACATACCGACAGACACACTACCGACAGATACACTACCGACAGACACACTACCGACAGATACACTACCGACATACCGACAGACACACTACCGACAGACACACTACCGACATACCGACAGACACACTACCGACAGACACACTACCGACAGACACACTACCGACAGATACACTACCGACATACCGACAGACACACTACCGACAGACACACTACCGACAGATACACTACCGACATACCGACAGACACACTACCGACAGACACACTACCGACAGATACACTACCGACATACCGACAGACACACTACCGACAGACTACACTACCGACATACCGACAGACACACTACCGACAGACACACTACCGACATACCGACAGACACACTACCGACAGATACACTACCGACAGACACACTACCGACAGACACACTACCGACATACCGACAGACACACTACCGACAGATACACTACCGACAGACACACTACCGACATACCGACAGATACACTACCGACATACCGACAGATACACTACCGACAGACACACTACCGACATACCGACAGATACACTACCGACATACCGACAGACACACTACCGACAGACACACTACCGACATACCGACAGACACACTACCGACAGACACACTACCGACAGACACACTACCGACAGACACACTACCGACATACCGACAGACACACTACCGACAGATACACTACCGACATACCGACAGACACACTACCGACAGATACACTACCGACAGACACACTACCGACAGACACACTACCGACATACCGACAGACACACTACCGACAGACACACTACCGACAGATACACTACCGACATACCGACAGACACACTACCGACAGACACACTACCGACAGACACACTACCGACATACCGACAGACACACTACCGACATACCAACACTACCGACATACCGACAGACACACTACCGACAGACACACTACCGACATACCGACAGACACACTACCGACAGACACACTACCGACAGATACACTACCGACAGACACACTACCGACATACCGACAGACACACTACCGACAGACACACTACCGACAGACACACTACCGACATACCGACAGACACACTACCGACATACCGACAGACACACTACCGACAGACACACTACCGACATACCGACAGACACACTACCGACATACCGACAGATACACTACCGACAGACACACTACCGACATACCGACAGACACACTACCGACAGACACACTACCGACATACCGACAGACACACTACCGACATACCGACAGACACACTACCGACATACTAACACTACCGACATACCGACAGACACACTACCGACAGACACACTACCGACAGACACACTACCGACAGACACACTACCGACATACCGACAGACACACTACCGACAGACACACTACCGACAGACACACTACCGACATACCGACAGACACACTACCGACAGACACACTACGACATACCGACAGATACACTACCGACAGATACACTACCGACAGATACACTACCGACAGACACACTACCGACAGACACACTACCGACATACCGACAGACACACTACCGACAGATACACTACCGACAGACACACTACCGACAGACACACTACCGACATACCGACAGACACACTACCGACAGACACACTACCGACATACCGACAGACACACTACCGACAGACACACTACCGACAGACACACTACCGACAGATACACTACCGACATACCGACAGACACACTACCGACAGATACACTACCGACAGATACACTACCGACATACCGACAGACACACTACCGACAGACACACTACCGACAGATACACTACCGACATACCGACAGACACACTACCGACAGATACACTACCGACAGACACACTACCGACAGATACACTACCGACAGATACACTACCGACATACCGACAGACACACTACCGACAGACACACTACCGACATACCGACAGACACACTACCGACATACCGACAGACACACTACCGACATACCGACAGACACACTACCGACAGACACACTACCGACATACCGACAGACACACTACCGACAGACACACTACCGACAGATACACTACCGACAGACACACTACCGACAGACACACTACCGACAGACACACTACCGACAGACACACTACCGACATACCGACAGACACACTACCGACAGACACACTACCGACAGACACACTACCGACATACCGACAGACACACTACCGACAGACACACTACCGACAGACACACTACCGACAGATACACTACCGACATACCGACAGACACACTACCGACAGATACACTACCGACAGACACACTACCGACATACCGACAGACACACTACCGACAGACACACTACCGACATACCGACAGACACACTACCGACAGACACACTGACATACCGACAGACACACTACCGACAGATACACTACCGACATACCGACAGATACACTACCGACATACCGACAGACACACTACCGACAGACACACTACCGACATACCGACAGACACACTACCGACAGACACACTACCGACAGACACACTACCGACATACCGACAGACACACTACCGACATACCGACAGACACACTACCGACAGACACACTACCGACAGACACACTACCGACAGACACACTACCGACAGACACACTACCGACAGATACACTACCGACAGACACACTACCGACATACCGACAGACACACTACCGACAGACACACTACCGACAGATACACTACCGACATACCGACAGATACACTACCGACAGACACACTACCGACAGACACACTACCGACAGACACACTACCGACATACCGACAGACACACTACCGACAGACACACTACCGACATACCGACAGACACACTACCGACAGACACACTACCGACAGACACACTACCGACAGACACACTACCGACATACCGACAGACACACTACCGACAGACACACTACCGACAGACACACTACCGACATACCGACAGACACACTACCGACAGACACACTACCGACAGACACACTACCGACATACCGACAGACACACTACCGACAGACACACTACCGACAGACACACTACCGACAGACACACTACCGACAGACACACTACCGACATACCGACAGACACACTACCGACAGACACACTACCGACATACCGACAGACACACTACCGACAGACACTACCGACAGACACACTACCGACAGACACACTACCGACATACCGACAGACACACTACCGACAGACACACTACCGACAGATACACTACCGACAGACACACTACCGACAGATACACTACCGACATGACAGATACACTACCGACAGATACACTACCGACATACCGACAGACACACTACCGACAGACACACTACCGACAGATACACTACCGACATACCGACAGATACACTACCGACATACCGACAGATACACTACCGACATACCGACAGACACACTACCGACAGACACACTACCGACAGATACACTACCGACAGACACACTACCGACAGATACACTACCGACATACCGACAGACACACTACCGACAGATACACTACCGACAGACACACTACCGACAGACACACTACCGACATACCGACAGACACACTACCGACAGACACACTACCGACATACCGACAGACACACTACCGACAGACACACTACCGACAGATACACTGACAGACACACTACCGACAGACACTACCGACAGACACACTACCGACAGACACACTACCGACATACCGACAGACACACTACCGACAGACACACTACCGACAGATACACTACCGACATACCGACAGACACACTACCGACAGACACACTACCGACAGACACACTACCGACATACCGACAGACACACTACCGACAGATACACTACCGACATACCGACAGACACACTACCGACAGACACACTACCGACATACCGACAGACACACTACCGACATACCGACAGACACACTACCGACATACCGACAGACACACTACCGACAGATACACTACCGACATACCGACAGACACACTACCGACAGACACACTACCGACAGATACACTACCGACAGACACACTACCGACAGACACACTACCGACAGATACACTACCGACAGACACACTACCGACATACCGACAGACACACTACCGACAGACACACTACCGACAGACACACTACCGACATACCGACAGACACACTACCGACAGACACACTACCGACAGACACACTACCGACAGACACACTACCGACATACCGACAGACACACTACCGACAGACACACTACCGACAGACACACTACCGACATACCGACAGACACACTACCGACAGACACACTACCGACATACCGACAGACACACTACCGACAGATACACTACCGACATACCGACAGACACACTACCGACAGACACACTACCGACATACCGACAGATACACTACCGACATACCGACAGACACACTACCGACAGACACACTACCGACATACCGACAGACACACTACCGACAGACACACTACCGACAGACACACTACCGACATACCGACAGACACACTACCGACAGACACACTACCGACAGATACACTACCGACATACCGACAGACACACTACCGACAGATACACTACCGACAGACACACTACCGACAGACACACTACCGACAGATACACTACCGACAGACACACTACCGACAGACACACTACCGACAGACACACTACCGACAGATACACTACCGACATACCGACAGACACACTACCGACAGATACACTACCGACATACCGACAGACACACTACCGACATACCGACAGATACACTACCGACATACCGACAGACACACTACCGACAGACACACTACCGACATACCGACAGACACACTACCGACATACCGACAGATACACTACCGACAGACACACTACCGACATACCGACAGACACACTACCGACAGATACACTACCGACAGACACACTACCGACAGACACACTACCGACATACCGACAGACACACTACCGACAGATACACTACCGACAGACACACTACCGACATACCGACAGACACACTACCGACATACCGACAGATACACTACCGACATACCGACAGACACACTACCGACAGACACACTACCGACAGACACACTACCGACAGACACACTACCGACATACCGACAGACACACTACCGACAGACACACTACCGACAGACACACTACCGACAGATACACTACCGACATACCGACAGACACACTACCGACAGACACACTACCGACATACCGACAGACACACTACCGACAGACACACTACCGACAGACACACTACCGACAGACACACTACCGACATACCGACAGACACACTACCGACAGACACACTACCGACAGATACACTACCGACATACCGACAGACACACTACCGACAGACACACTACCGACAGACACACTACCGACATACCGACAGACACACTACCGACAGACACACTACCGACATACCGACAGACACACTACCGACAGACACACTACCGACAGACACACTACCGACAGACACACTACCGACATACCGACAGACACACTACCGACAGACACACTACCGACAGATACACTACCGACAGACACACTACCGACAGACACACTACCGACATACCGACAGACACACTACCGACAGACACACTACCGACAGATACACTACCGACAGACACACTACCGACAGACACACTACCGACATACCGACAGACACACTACCGACAGACACACTACCGACAGACACACTACCGACAGACACACTACCGACATACCGACAGACACACTACCGACAGACACACTACCGACATACCGACAGACACACTACCGACAGATACACTACCGACAGACACACTACCGACAGATACACTACCGACATACCGACAGATACACTACCGACAGATACACTACCGACAGATACACTACCGACATACCGACAGACACACTACCGACAGACACACTACCGACAGACACACTACCGACATACCGACAGACACACTACCGACAGACACACTACCGACAGACACACTACCGACATACCGACAGACACACTACCGACAGACACACTACCGACATACCGACAGACACACTACCGACAGACACACTACCGACAGATACACTACCGACATACCGACAGACACCACTGACATACCGACAGACACACTACCGACAGACACACTACCGACATACCGACAGACACACTACCGACAGACACACTACCGACAGACACACTACCGACAGACACACTACCGACAGATACACTACCGACAGACACACTACCGACAGATACACTACCGACATACCGACAGACACACTACCGACAGACACACTACCGACATACCGACAGATACACTACCGACATACCGACAGACACTACCGACAGACACACTACCGACATACCGACAGACACACTACCGACAGACACACTACCGACAGATACACTACCGACATACCGACAGACACACTACCGACAGACACACTACCGACAGACACACTACCGACAGACACACTACCGACAGACACACTACCGACAGACACACTACCGACAGACACACTACCGACAGATACACTACCGACATACCGACAGACACACTACCGACAGACACACTACCGACAGACACACTACCGACATACCGACAGACACACTACCGACAGACACACTACCGACAGACACACTACCGACATACCGACAGACACACTACCGACAGACACACTACCGACATACCGACAGACACACTACCGACAGACTACACTACCGACATACCGACAGACACACTACCGACAGACACACTACCGACAGACACACTACCGACAGACACACTACCGACATACCGACAGACACACTACCGACAGACACACTACCGACAGACACACTACCGACATACCGACAGACACACTACCGACAGACACACTACCGACAGATACACTACCGACAGACACACTACCGACAGACACACTACCGACAGACACACTACCGACAGACACACTACCGACAGACACACTACCGACAGACACACTACCGACAGACACACTACCGACATACCGACAGACACACTACCGACAGACACACTACCGACAGACACACTACCGACAGACACACTACCGACAGACACACTACCGACAGACACACTACCGACATACCGACAGACACACTACCGACAGACACACTACCGACAGATACACTACCGACATACCGACAGACACACTACCGACAGACACACTACCGACAGATACACTACCGACATACCGACAGACACACTACCGACAGACACACTACCGACAGACACACTACCGACATACCGACAGACACACTACCGACAGATACACTACCGACATACCGACAGACACACTACCGACAGACACACTACCGACAGACACACTACCGACAGACACACTACCGACATACCGACAGATACACTACCGACATACCGACAGATACACTACCGACATACCGACAGACACACTACCGACAGATACACTACCGACATACCGACAGACACACTACCGACAGATACACTACCGACAGACACACTACCGACATACCGACAGACACACTACCGACAGATACACTACCGACATACCGACAGACACACTACCGACAGACACACTACCGACAGACACACTACCGACAGACACACTACCGACATACCGACAGACACACTACCGACATACCGACAGACACACTACCGACATACCAACAGACACACTACCGACAGACACACTACCGACATACCGACAGACACACTACCGACAGACACACTACCGACAGACACACTACCGACATACCGACAGACACACTACCGACAGACACACTACCGACATACCGACAGACACACTACCGACAGACACACTACCGACAGACACACTACCGACAGACACACTACCGACATACCGACAGACACACTACCGACATACCGACAGACACACTACCGACATACCGACAGACACACTACCGACAGACACACTACCGACATACCGACAGACACACTACCGACAGACACACTACCGACAGACACACTACCGACAGACACACTACCGACAGACACACTACCGACAGACACACTACCGACATACCGACAGACACACTACCGACAGACACACTACCGACAGATACACTACCGACAGACACACTACCGACATACCGACAGACACACTACCGACAGATACACTACCGACATACCGACAGACACACTACCGACAGATACACTACCGACATACCGACAGACACACTACCGACATACCGACAGACACACTACCGACAGACAACACTACCGACATACCGACAGACACACTACCGACAGACACACTGACAGACACACTACCGACAGACACACTACCGACAGACACACTACCGACATACCGACAGACACACTACCGACATACCGACAGACACACTACCGACATACCGACAGACACACTACCGACAGACACACTACCGACATACCGACAGACACACTACCGACAGACACACTACCGACAGACACACTACCGACAGACACACTACCGACAGACACACTACCGACATACCGACAGACACACTACCGACAGACACACTACCGACATACCGACAGACACACTACCGACAGACACACTACCGACAGATACACTACCGACATACCGACAGACACACTACCGACAGACACACTACCGACAGACACACTACCGACAGACACACTACCGACATACCGACAGACACACTACCGACAGACACACTACCGACAGATACACTACCGACATACCGACAGACACACTACCGACATACCGACAGATACACTACCGACATACCGACAGATACACTACCGACAGACACACTACCGACATACCGACAGACACACTACCGACAGATACACTACCGACAGACTACACTACCGACATACCGACAGACACACTACCGACAGACACACTACCGACATACCGACAGACACACTACCGACAGACACACTACCGACAGACACACTACCGACATACCGACAGACACACTACCGACATACCGACAGACACACTACCGACAGACACACTACCGACATACCGACAGACACACTACCGACAGACACACTACCGACAGACACACTACCGACAGACACACTACCGACAGACACACTACCGACAGACACACTACCGACAGACACACGACAGACACACTACCGACAGACACACTACCGACATACCGACAGACACACTACCGACAGATACACTACCGACATACCGACAGATACACTACCGACATACCGACAGACACACTACCGACAGACACACTACCGACATACCGACAGACACACTACCGACAGATACACTACCGACATACCGACAGATACACATACCGACAGACACACTACCGACATACTACACTACCGACATACCGACAGACACACTACCGACAGACACACTACCGACAGATACACTACCGACAGACACACTACCGACATACCGACAGACACACTACCGACAGACACACTACCGACAGACACACTACCGACATACCGACAGACACACTACCGACATACCGACAGATACACTACCGACATACCGACAGACACACTACCGACAGACACACTACCGACAGACACACTACCGACAGACACACTACCGACAGACACACTACCGACATACCGACAGACACACTACCGACAGACACACTACCGACAGACACACTACCGACAGACACACTACCGACATACCGACAGACACACTACCGACAGATACACTACCGACATACCGACAGACACACTACCGACAGACACACTACCGACAGACACACTACCGACAGACACACTACCGACAGACACACTACCGACAGACACACTACCGACAGACACACTACCGACATACCGACAGACACACTACCGACAGATACACTACCGACAGACACACTACCGACATACCGACAGATACACTACCGACAGACAACACTACCGACATACCGACAGACACACTACCGACAGACACACTACCGACAGACACACTACCGACAGACACACTACCGACATACCGACAGACACACTACCGACAGACACACTACCGACAGACACACTACCGACATACCGACAGACACACTACCGACATACCGACAGATACACTACCGACATACCGACAGACACACTACCGACAGATACACTACCGACAGACACACTACCGACAGACACACTACCGACAGACACACTACCGACATACCGACAGACACACTACCGACAGACACACTACCGACAGACACACTACCGACAGACACACTACCGACATACCGACAGACACACTACCGACAGACACACTACCGACATACCGACAGACACACTACCGACAGACACACTACCGACAGACACACTACCGACAGACACACTACCGACATACCGACAGACACACTACCGACAGACACACTACCGACAGACACACTACCGACATACCGACAGACACACTACCGACAGACACACTACCGACAGACACACTACCGACATACCGACAGACACACTACCGACAGACACACTGACAGACACTACCGACAGACACACTACCGACAGACACACTACCGACATACCGACAGACACACTACCGACAGACACACTACCGACATACCGACAGATACACTACCGACATACCGACAGACACACTACCGACATACCGACAGACACACTACCGACAGACACACTACCGACATACCGACAGACACACTACCGACAGACACACTACCGACAGACACACTACCGACAGACACACTACCGACAGACACACTACCGACATACCGACAGACACACTACCGACAGACACACTACCGACAGATACACTACCGACAGACACACTACCGACAGACACACTACCGACATACCGACAGACACACTACCGACAGACACACTACCGACATACCGACAGACACACTACCGACAGACACACTACCGACATACCGACAGACACACTACCGACATACCGACAGATACACTACCGACAGACCAACACTACCGACATACCGACAGACACACTACCGACAGACACACTACCGACAGATACACTACCGACATACCGACAGACACACTACCGACAGACACACTACCGACAGACACACTACCGACAGACACACCGACAGACACACTACCGACAGACACACTACCGACAGATACACTACCGACAGACACACTACCGACATACCGACAGACACACTACCGACAGATACACTACCGACATACCGACAGACACACTACCGACATACCGACAGACACACTACCGACAGACACACTACCGACAGATACACTACCGACATACCGACAGACACACTACCGACAGACACACTACCGACAGACACACTACCGACAGACACACTACCGACAGACACACTACCGACAGACACACTACCGACAGACACACTACCGACAGACACACTACCGACATACCGACAGACACACTACCGACAGACACACTACCGACAGACACACTACCGACAGACACACTACCGACAGACACACTACCGACAGACACACTACCGACAGAACACTACCGACAGACACACTACCGACAGACACACTACCGACAGACACACTACCGACAGACACACTACCGACATACCGACAGACACACTACCGACATACCGACAGACACACTACCGACATACCGACAGACACACTACCGACAGACACACTACCGACATACCGACAGACACACTACCGACAGACACACTACCGACAGACACACTACCGACAGACACACTACCGACAGACACACTACCGACAGACACACTACCGACAGACACACTACCGACATACCGACAGACACACTACCGACAGACACACTACCGACAGATACACTACCGACAGACACACTACCGACAGACACACTACCGACAGACACACTACCGACAGACACACTACCGACAGACACACTACCGACATACCGACAGACACACTACCGACAGACACACTACCGACAGACACACTACCGACATACCGACAGACACACTACCGACAGACACACTACCGACAGATACACTACCGACATACCGACAGACACACTACCGACAGACACACTACCGACAGACACACTACCGACATACCGACAGACACACTACCGACAGACACACTACCGACATACCGACAGACACACTACCGACAGACACACTACCGACAGACACACTACCGACAGACACACTACCGACATACCGACAGACACACTACCGACATACCGACAGATACACTACCGACATACCAACAGACACACTACCGACAGACACACTACCGACATACCGACAGACACACTACCGACAGACACACTACCGACAGACACACTACCGACATACCGACAGACACACTACCGACAGACACACTACCGACATACCGACAGATACACTACCGACAGATACACTACCGACAGATACACTACCGACAGACACACTACCGACATACCGACAGACACACTACCGACAGACACACTACCGACATACCGACAGACACACTACCGACAGACACACTACCGACAGACACACTACCGACAGACACACTACCGACAGACACACTACCGACAGACACACTACCGACAGACACACTACCGACATACCGACAGACACACTACCGACAGACACACTACCGACATACCGACAGACACACTACCGACAGACACACTACCGACAGACACACTGACAGACACACTACCGACATACCGACAGACACACTACCGACAGACACACTACCGACATACCGACAGACACACTACCGACAGACACACTACCGACATACCGACAGACACACTACCGACATACCGACAGACACACTACCGACAGACCAACACTACCGACATACCGACAGACACACTACCGACAGATACACTACCGACAGACACACTACCGACAGACACACTACCGACAGACACACTACCGACAGAACACTACCGACATACCGACAGACACACTACCGACAGAACACAACTACCGACAGACACACTACCGACATACCGACAGACACACTACCGACATACCGACAGACACACTACCGACAGACACACTACCGACAGACACACTACCGACAGACACACTACCGACAGACACACTACCGACATACCGACAGACACACTACCGACAGACACACTACCGACAGACACACTACCGACAGACACACTACCGACAGACACACTACCGACAGACACACTACCGACAGACACACTACCGACATACCGACAGACACACTACCGACAGACACACTACCGACAGACACACTACCGACAGACACACTACCGACAGACACACTACCGACAGACACACTACCGACATACCGACAGAACACTACCGACAGACACACTACCGACATACCGACAACACTACCGACATACCGACAGACACACTACCGACAGACACACTACCGACATACCGACAGACACACTACCGACAGACACACTACCGACAGACACACCACCGACAGACACACTACCGACAGACACACTACCGACATACCGACAGACACACTACCGACAGACACACTACCGACATACCGACAGACACACTACCGACAGACACACCACCGACAGACACACTACCGACATACCGACAGACACACTACCGACAGACACACTACCGACAGACACACCACCGACATACCGACAGACACACTACCGACAG
Source organism: Salmo salar (assembly GCF_905237065.1). Taxonomy (NCBI): domain Eukaryota; kingdom Metazoa; phylum Chordata; class Actinopteri; order Salmoniformes; family Salmonidae; genus Salmo; species Salmo salar. The sequence continues at coordinate 4,336 of NW_025547005.1, read as the reverse complement.
ACACACTACCGACAGATACACTACCGACATACCGACAGACACACTACCGACATACCGACAGACACACCACCGACATACCAACAGACACACTACCGACAGACACACTACCGACATACCGACAGACACACTACCGACAGACACACTACCGACATACCGACAGACACACATACCGACAGACACACTACCGACAGACCAACACTACCGACATACCGACAGACACACTACCGACAGACACACTACCGACAGAACACTACCGACAGACACACTACCGACATACCGACAGACACACTACCGACAGACACACTACCGACAGACACACTACCGACAGACACACTACCGACATACCGACAGACACACTACCGACAGACACACTACCGACAGACACACTACCGACAGACACACTACCGACAGACACACTACCGACAGACACACTACCGACAGAACACTACCGACATACCGACAGACACACTACCGACAGACACACTACCGACAGACACACTACCGACATACCGACAGACACACTACCGACAGACACACTACCGACAGACACACTACCGACATACCGACAGAACACTACCGACAGACACACTACCGACATACCGACAGACACACTACCGACAGACACACTACCGACAGAACACTACCGACAGACACACTACCGACATACCGACAGACACACTACCGACATACCGACAGATACACTACCGACATACCAACAGACACACTACCGACAGACACACTACCGACATACCGACAGACACACTACCGACAGACACACTACCGACAGATACACTACCGACATACCGACAGACACACTACCGACAGACACACTACCGACATACCGACAGACACACTACCGACAGACACACTACCGACAGACACACTACCGACAGACACACTACCGACATACCGGACAGACACACTACCGACATACCGACAGACACACTACCGACATACCGACAGACACACTACCGACAGACACACTACCGACATACCGACAGACACACTACCGACAGACACACTACCGACAGACACACTACCGACAGACACACTACCGACAGACACACTACCGACATACCGACAGACACACTACCGACAGACACACTACCGACATACCGACAGACACACTACCGACAGACACACTACCGACAGAACACTACCGACAGACACACTACCGACATACCGACAGACACACCACCGACAGACACACTACCGACATACCGACAGAACACTACCGACAGACACACTACCGACATACCGACAGACACACCACCGACATACCGACAGATACACTACCGACAGACAACACTACCGACATACCGACAGACACACTACCGACAGACACACTACCGACAGACACACTACCGACAGACACACTACCGACAGATACACTACCGACAGACACACTACCGACATACCGACAGACACACTACCGACAGACACACTACCGACAGACACACTACCGACATACCGACAGACACACTACCGACAGATACACTACCGACATACCGACAGACACACTACCGACATACCGACAGACACACTACCGACAGACACACCACCGACAGATACACTACCGACAGACACACTACCGACATACCGACAGACACACTACCGACAGACACACTACCGACAGACACACTACCGACAGACACACTACCGACAGACACACTACCGACAGACACACTACCGACAGACACACTACCGACATACCGACAGACACACTACCGACAGATACACTACCGACATACCGACAGACACACTACCGACAGATACACTACCGACAGACACACTACCGACAGACACACTACCGACATACCGACAGACACACTACCGACAGAACACTACCGACATACCGACAGACACACTACCGACATACCGACAGAACACTACCGACAGACACACTACCGACATACCGACAGACACACTACCGACAGACACACTACCGACAGATACACTACCGACAGACACACTACCGACAGACACACTACCGACATACCGACAGACACACTACCGACAGACACACTACCGACATACCGACAGACACACCACCGACAGACACACCACCGACAGACACACTACCGACATACCGACAGACACACTACCGACAGACACACCGACAGATACACTACCGACAGACACACTACCGACATACCGACAGACACACTACCGACAGACACACTACCGACAGACACACTACCGACATACCGACAGACACACTACCGACATACCGACAGACACACTACCGACATACCGACAGATACACTACCGACAGACACACTACCGACATACCGACAGACACACTACCGACAGACACACTACCGACACACCGACAGACACACTACCGACATACCGACAGACACACTACCGACAGACACACTACCGACATACCGACAGACACACTACCGACAGACACACTACCGACAGAACACTACCGACATACCGACAGACACACTACCGACATACCGACAGAACACTACCGACAGACACACTACCGACAGACACACTACCGACAGACACACTACCGACAGACACACTACCGACAGACACACACCGACAGAACACTACCGACAGACACACTACCGACAGAACACTACCGACAGACACACTACCGACATACCGACAGACACACCACCGACAGACACACTACCGACATACCGACAGACACACTACCGACAGAACACTACCGACAGACACTACCGACAGAACACTACCGACATACCGACAGACACACTACCGACAGACACACTACCGACAGACCACTACCGACAGACACACTACCGACATACCGACAGAACACTACCGACAGACACACTACCGACATACCGACAGACACACTACTGACATACCGACAGACACACTACCGACAGACACACTACCGACAGAACACCACCGACATACCGACAGACACACTACCGACAGAACACCACCGACAGATACACTACCGACATACCGACAGAACACTACCGACAGACACACTACCGACATACCGACAGACACACTACCGACAGACACACTACCGACAGACACACTACTGACAGACACACTACCGACATACCGACAGACACACTACCGACAGACACACTACTGACATACCGACAGACACACTACCGACATACGACAGACACACTACCGACAGACACACTACCGACATACCGACAGACCACTACCGACAGACACACTACCGACAGAACACTACCGACAGACACACTACCGACAGACACACACCGACAGACAGACACACTACCGACAGACACACTACCGACATACCGACAGACACACTACCGACAGAACACTACCGACAGACACACTACCGACATACCGACAGACACACTACCGACAGACACACTACCGACAGACACACCACCGACAGACACACTACCGACAGAACACTACCGACAGACACACTACCGACATACCGACAGAACACTACCGACAACCGACAGACACACGACCGACATACCGACAGACACACTACCGACAGACACACTACCGACATACCGACAGACACACTACCGACAGACACACTACCGACATACCGACAGACACACTACCGACAGACACTACCGACAGACACACTACCGACATACCGACAGACACTACCGACAGACACACTACCGACAGAGACACTACCGACATACCGACAGAACACTACCGACATACCGACAGACACACTACCGACAGACACACTACCGACAGACACACACTACCGACAGAACACTACCGACAGACACACTACCGACAGACACACTACCGACAGACACACTACCGACAGAACACTACCGACAGACCACACCGACAGACACACCACCGACAGACACACTACCGACATACCGACAGACACACTACCGACAGATACACTACCGACATACCGACAGATACACTACCGACATACCGACAGACACACTACCGACAGATACACTACCGACATACCGACAGACACACTACCGACAGACACACTACCGACAGAACACTACCGACAGATACACCACCGACATACCGACAGACACACACCGACAACACACTACCGACAGACACACCACCGACATACCGACAGACACACTACACGACAGACACACTACCGACAACCGACAGAACACTACCGACAGAACACTACCGACAGACACACTACCGACAGAACACACCGACAGACACCACCGACATACCGACAGACACACTACCGACAGACACTACCGACAGAACACTACCGACAGACACACCACCGACATACCGACAGACACACTACCGACAGATACACACCGACATACCGACAGAACACTACCGACAGACACACAACACACAGACACTACCGGAACAGATACACTACTGACAGATA
>NW_025547004.1:0-25425 GCF_905237065.1 Salmo salar | reverse complement strand
TACTGTAGACCTCAGTAGGAAAATACATGAAATACCTGTCATTATACTGTAGACCTCAGTAGGAAAATACACATTAAATACCTGTCATTATACTGTAGACCTCAGTAGGAAAATACACATTAAATACCTGTCATTATACTGTAGACCTCAGTAGGAAAATACACATTAAATATCTGTCATTATAATGTAGACCTCAGTACGAAAATACACATTAAATACCTCTCATTATATTGTAGACCTCAGTATGAAAATACACATTAAATACCTATCATTATACTGTAGACCTCAGTAGGAAAATGCACATTAAATACCTGTCATTATACTGTAGACCTCAGTAGGAAATACACATTAAATACCTATCATTATACTGTAGACTTCAGTAGGAAAATACACATTAAATACCTGTCATTATACTGTAGACCTCAGTAGGAAAATACACATTAAATACCTGTCATTATACTGTAGACCTCAGTAGGAAAATACACATTAAATACCTGTCATTATACTGTAGACCTCAGTAGGAAAATACACAATAAATACCTGTCATTATACTGTAGACCTCAGTAGGAAAATACACATGAAATACCTGTCATTATACTGTAGACCTCAGTAGGAAAATACACATTAAATACCTCTCATTTTACTGTAGACCTAAGTAGGAAAATACACATTAAAAACCTTTCATTATACTGTGGACCTCAGTAGAAAAATACAAATTAAATACCTATCATTATACTCTAGACCTCAGTGGGAAAAAAACACATGAAATACCTGTCATTATACTGTTGACCTCAGTAGGAAAATACACATTAAATACCTGTCCGTATACTGTAGAGGATAGAACTACTCAGTAGGAAAATACACATTAAATACCTCTCATTATACTGTAGACCTCAGTAGGAAAATACACATTAAATACCTGTCATTATACTGAAGACCTCATTAGGAAAATACACATTAAATACCTGTCCGTATACTGTAGAGGATAGAACTACTCAGTAGGAAAATACACATTAAATACCTCTCATTATACTGTAGACCTCAGTAGGAAAATGCACATTAAATACCTGTCATTATACTGTAGACCTCAGTAGGAAATACACATTAAATACCTATCATTATACTGTAGACCTCAGTAGGAAAATACACATTAAATACCTGTCATTATACTGTAGACCTCAGTAGGAAAATACACATTAAATATCTGTCATTATAATGTAGACCTCAGTACGAAAATACACATTAAATACCTCTCATTATACTGTAGACCTCAGTAGGAAATACACATTAAATACCTATCATTATACTGTAGACTTCAGTAGGAAAATACACATTAAATACCTGTCATTATACTGTAGACCTCAGTAGGAAAATACACATTAAATACCTGTCATTATACTGTAGACCTCAGTAGGAAAATACACATTAAATACCTGTCATTATACTGTAGACCTCAGTAGGAAAATACACATTAAATACCTGTCATTATACTGTAGACCTCAGTAGGAAAATACACAATAAATACCTGTCATTATACTGTAGACCTCAGTAGGAAAATACACATGAAATACCTGTCATTATACTGTAGACCTCAGTAGGAAAATACACATTAAATACCTCTCATTTTACTGTAGACCTAAGTAGGAAAATACACATTAAAAACCTTTCATTATACTGTGGACCTCAGTAGAAAAATACAAATTAAATACCTATCATTATACTCTAGACCTCAGTGGGAAAAAACACATGAAATACCTGTCATTATACTGTTGACCTCAGTAGGAAAATACACATTAAATACCTGTCATTATACTGTAGACCTCAGTAGGAAAATACACATTAAATACCTCTCATTATATTGTAGACCTCATTAGGAAAATACACAATAAATACCTATCATTATACTGCAGACCTCAGTAGGAAAATACACATTAAATACCTGTCCGTATACTGTAGAGGATAGAACTACTCAGTAGGAAAATACACATTAAATACCTCTCATTATACTGTAGACCTCAGTAGGAAAATACACATTAAATACCTGTCATTATACTGAAGACCTCATTAGGAAAATACACATTAAATACCTGTCCGTATACTGTAGAGGATAGAACTACTCAGTAGGAAAATACACATTAAATACCTCTCATTATACTATAGACCTCAGTAGGAAAATACACATTAAAAACCTGTCATTATACTGTAGACCTCAGTAGGAAAATACACATTAAATACCTATCATTATACTGTAGACCTCAGTAGGAAAATACACATTAAATACCTGTCATTATACTGTAGACCTCAGTAGGAAAATACACATTAAATATCTGTCATTATACTGTAGACCTCAGTAGGAAAATACACATTAAATACCTCTCATTTTACTGTAGACCTAAGTAGGAAAATACACATTAAAAACCTTTCATTATACTGTGGACCTCAGTAGAAAAATACAAATTAAATACCTATCATTATACTCTAGACCTCAGTGGGAAAAAACACATGAAATACCTGTCATTATACTGTTGACCTCAGTAGAAAAATACACATTAAATACCTGTCATTATACTGTAGACCTCAGTAGGAAAATACACATTAAATATCTGTCATTATACTGTAGACCTCAGTAGGAAAATACACATTAAATACCTCTCATTATATTGTAGACCTCATTAGGAAAATACACAATAAATACCTATCATTATACTGCAGACCTCAGTAGGAAAATACACATTAAATACCTGTCATTATACTGTAGACCTCAGTAGGAAAATACACATTAAATATCTGTCATTATAATGTAGACCTCAGTAGGAAAATACACATTAAATACCTCTCATTATATTGTAGACCTCAGTAGGAAAATACACATTAAATACCTATCATTATACTGTAGACCTCAATAGGAAAATGCTCATTAAATACCTGTCATTATACTGTAGACCTCATTAGGAAAATACACATTAAATACCTATCATTATACTGTAGACCTCAGTAGGAAAAATACACATTAAATACCTGTCATTATACTGTAGACCTCAGTAGGAAAATACACATTAAATACCTGTCATTATACTGTAGACCTCAGTAGGAAAATACACATTAAATACCTGTCATTATAATATAGACCTCAGTAGGAAAATACACATTAAATACCTGTCATTATACTGTAGACCTCAGTAGGAAAATACACAATAAATACCTGTCATTATACTGTAGACCTCAGTAGGAAAATACACATTAAATACCTGTCATTATACTGTAGACCTCAGTAGGAAAATACACATTAAATACCTGTCATTATACTGTAGACCTCAGTAGGAAAATACACATTAAATACCTGTCATTATACTGTAGACCTCAGTAGGAAAATACACATTAAATACCTGTCATTATACTGTAGACCTCAGGAGGAAAATACACATTAAATACCTATCATTATACTGTAGACCTCAGTAGGAAAATACACATTAAATACCTGTCATTATACTGTAGACCTCAGTAGGAAAATACACATTAAATACCTGTCATTATAATGTAGACCTCAGTAGGAAAATACACATTAAATACCTGTCCGTATACTGTAGAGGATAAACTACTCAGTAGGAAAATACACATTAAATACCTGTCATTATACTGTAGACCTCAGTAGGAAAATACACATTAAATACCTGTCATTATACTGTAGACCTCAGTAGGAAAATACACATTAAATACCTGTCATTATACTGTAGAACCTCAGTAGAAAAATACACATTAAATACCTATCATTATACTGTAGACCTCAGTAGGAAAATACACATTAAATACCTGTCATTATACTGTAGACCTCAGTAGGAAAATGCATATTAAATACCTGTCATTATACTGTAGACCTCAGTAGGAAAATACACATTCAATACCTCTCATTATACTGTAGACCTCAGTAGGAAAATACACATTATATACCTATCACTTTACTGTAGACCTCAGTAGGAAAATACACATTAAATACCTGTCATTATACTGTAGACCTCATTAGGAAAATACACATTAAATACCTGTCATTATACTGTAGACCTCAGTAGGAAAATACACTTTAAATACCTGTCCGTATACTGTAGAGGATAGAACTACTCAGTAGGAAAATACACATTAAATACCTGTCATTATACTGTAGACCTCAGTAGGAAAATACCTGTCATTATAATGTAGACCTCAGTAGGAAAATACACATTAAATACCTCTCATTATATTGTAGACCTCAGTAGGAAAATACACATTATATACCTATCACTTTACTGTAGACCTCAGTAGGAAAATACACATTAAATACCTGTCATTATACTGTAGACCTCATTAGGAAAATACACATTAAATACCTCTCATTATACTGTAGACCTCAGTAGGAAAATACACATTAAATACCTGTCATTATACTGTAGAACTCAGTAGAAAAATACACATTAAATACCTATCATTATACTGTAGACCTCAGTAGGAAAATACACATTAAATACCTGTCATTATACTGTAGACCTCAGTAGGAAAATACACATTAAATACCTGTCATTATACTGTAGACCTCAGTAGGAAAATACACATTCAATACCTCTCATTATACTGTAGACCTCAGTAGGAAAATACACATTATATACCTATCACTATACTGTAGACCTCAGTAGGAAAATACACATTAAATACCTGTCATTATACTGTAGACCTCATTAGGAAAATACACATTAAATACCTGTCATTATACTGTAGACCTCAGTAGGAAAATACACATTAAATACCTGTCCGTATACTGTAGAGGATAGAACTACTCAGTAGGAAAATACACATTAAATACCTGTCATTATACTGTAGACCTCAGTAGGAAAATACACCTGTCATTATAATGTAGACCTCAGTAGGAAAATACACATTAAATACCTCTCATTATACTGTAGACCTCAGTAGGAAAATACACATTATATACCTGTCATTATACTGTAGACCTCAGTAGGAAAATACACATTAAATACCTGTCATTATACTGTAGACCTCATTAGGAAAATACACATTAAATACCTCTCATTATACTGTAGACCTCAGTAGGAAAATACACATGAAATACCTGTCATTATACTGTAGACCTCAGTAGGAAAATACACATTAAATACCTGTCATTATACTGTAGACCTCAGTAGGAAAATACACATTAAATACCTCTCATTATACTGTAGACCTCATTAGGAAAATACACAATAAATACCTATCATTATACTGCAGACCTCAGTAGGAAAATACACATTAAATACCTGTCATTATACTGTAGACCTCATTAGGAAAATACACATTAAATACCTATCATTATACTGTAGACCTCAGTAGGAAAAATACACATTAAATACCTGTCCGTATACTGTAGAGATCTACTCAGTAGGAAAATACACATTAAATACCTCTCATTATACTGTAGACCTCAGTAGGAAAATACACATTAAATACCTGTCCGTATACTGTAGAGGATACACTCAGTAGGAAAATACACATTAAATACCTGTCATTATACTGTAGACCTCAGTAGGAAAATACACATTAAATACCTCTCATTATACTGTAGACCTCAGTAGGAAAATACACATTAAATACCTGTCATTATACTGTAGACCTCAGTAGGAAAATACACATTAAATACCTGTCATTATACTGTAGACCTCAGTAGGAAAATACACATTAAATACCTGTCATTATACTGTAGACCTCAGTAGGAAAATACACATTAAATACCTGTCATTATACTGTAGACCTCAGTAGGAAAATACACATGAAATACCTGTCATTATACTGTAGACCTCAGTAGGAAAATACACATTAAATATCTGTCATTATACTGTAGACCTCAGTAGGAAAATACACATTAAATACCTGTCATTATACTGTAGACCTCATTAGGAAAATACACATTAAATACCTGTCATTATACTGCAGACCTCAGTAGGAAAATACACATTAAATACCTGTCATTATACTGTAGACCTCATTAGGAAAATACACATTAAATACCTGTCATTATACTGTAGACCTCAGTAGGAAAAAATACACATTAAATACCTGTCCGTTATACTGTAGAGGATAGAACTACTCAGTAGGAAAATACACATTAAATACCTCTCATTATACTGTAGACCTCAGTAGGAAAATACACATTAAATACCTGTCCGTATACTGTAGAGTGACCTCAGTAGGAAAATACACATTAAATACCTGTCATTATACTGTAGACCTCAGTAGGAAAATACACATTAAATACCTCTCATTATACTGTAGACCTCAGTAGGAAAATACACATTAAATACCTCTCATTATACTGTAGACCTCAGTAGGAAAATACACATGAAATACCTGTCATTATACTGTAGACCTCAGTAGGAAAATACACAATAAATACCTGTCATTATACTGTAGACCTCAGTAGGAAAATACACATGAAATACCTGTCATTATACTGTAGACCTCAGTAGGAAAATACACATTAAATATCTGTCATTATACTGTAGACCTCAGTAGGAAAATACACATTAAATACCTCTCATTATATTGTAGACCTCATTAGGAAAATACACAATAAATACCTATCATTATACTGCAGACCTCAGTAGGAAAATACACATTAAATACCTGTCATTATACTGTAGACCTCATTAGGAAAATACACATTAAATACCTATCATTATACTGTAGACCTCAGTAGGAAAAAATACACATTAAATACCTGTCCGTATACTGTAGAGGATAGAACTACTCAGTAGGAAAATACACATTAAATACCTCTCATTATACTGTAGACCTCAGTAGGAAAATACACATTAAATACCTGTCCGTATACTGTAGAGGATAGAACTACTCAGTAGGAAAATACACATTAAATACCTGTCATTATACTGTAGACCTCAGTAGGAAAATACACATTAAATACCTCTCATTATACTGTAGACCTCAGTAGGAAAATACACATTAAATACCTCTCATTATACTGTAGACCTCAGTAGGAAAATACACATGAAATACCTGTCATTATACTGTAGACCTCAGTAGGAAAATACACATTAAATACCTGTCATTATACTGTAGACCTCAGTAGGAAAATACACATTAAATACCTGTCCGTATACTGTAGAGGATAGAACTACTCAGTAGGAAAATACACATTAAATACCTGTCATTATACTGTAGACCTCAGTAGGAAAATACACATTAAATACCTGTCATTATACTGTAGACCTCAGTAGGAAAATACACATTAAATATCTGTCATTATAATGTAGACCTCAGTACGAAAATACACATTAAATACCTCTCATTATATTGTAGACCTCAGTATGAAAATACACATTAAATACCTGTCATTATACTGTAGACCTCAGTAGGAAATACACATTAAATACCTATCATTATACTGTAGACCTCAGTAGGAAAATACACATTAAATACCTGTCATTATACTGTAGACCTCAGTAGGAAAATACACATTAAATACCTGTCATTATACTGTAGACCTCAGTAGGAAAATACACATTAAATACCTGTCATTATACTGTAGACCTCAGTAGGAAAATACACATTAAATACCTCTCATTATACTGTAGACCTCAGTACGAAAATACACATTAAATACCTATCATTATACTGTAGACCTCAGTAGGAAAATACACATTAAATACCTGTCATTATACTGTAGACCTCAGTAGGAAAATACACATTAAATACCTGTCATTATACTGTAGACCTCAGTAGGAAAATACACATTAAATACCTGTCATTATACTGTAGACCTCAGTAGGAAAATACACATTAAATACCTGTCATTATACTGTAGACCTCAGTAGGAAAATACACATTAAATACCTGTCATTATACTGTAGACCTCAGTGGGAAAATACACATTAAATACCTGTCATTATAATGTAGACCTCAGTAGGAAAATACACATTAAATACCTCTCATTATATTGTAGACCTCAGTAGGAAAATACACATTAAATACCTCTCATTATATTGTAGACCTCAGTACGAAAATACACATTAAATACCTATCATTATACTGTAGACCTCAGTAGGAAAATGCACATTAAATACCTATCATTATACTGTAGACTTCAGTAGGAAAATACACATTAAATACCTGTCATTATACTGTAGACCTCAGTAGGAAAATACACATTAAATACCTGTCATTATACTGTAGACCTCAGTAGGAAAATACACATTAAATACCTGTCATTATACTGTAGACCTCAGTAGGAAAATACACATTAAATACCTGTCATTATACTGTAGACCTCAGTGGGAAAATACACAATAAATACCTGTCATTATACTGTAGACCTCAGTAGGAAAATACACATGAAATACCTGTCATTATACTGTAGACCTAAGTAGGAAAATACACATTAAATACCTCTCATTTTACTGTAGACCTAAGTAGGAAAATACACATTAAATACCTTTCATTATACTGTGGACCTCAGTAGAAAAATACACATTAAATACCTGTCATTATACTCTAGACCTCAGTGGGAAAATACACATTAAATATCTGTCATTATACTGTTGACCTCAGTAGGAAAATACACATTAAATACCTCTCATTATATTGTAGACCTCATTAGGAAAATACACAATAAATACCTATCATTATACTGCAGACCTCAGTAGGAACATACACATTAAATACCTGTCATTATACTGTAGACCTCAGTGGGAAAATACACAATAAATACCTGTCATTATACTGTAGACCTCAGTAGGAAAATACACATTAAATACCTGTCATTATACTGTAGACCTCAGTAGGAAAATACACATTAAATACCTCTCATTATACTGTAGACCTCAGTAGGAAAATACACATTAAATACCTTTCATTATACTGTGGACCTCAGTAGAAAAATACACATTAAATACCTATCATTATACTGTAGACCTCAGTAGGAAAATACACATTAAATACCTGTCATTATACTGTAGACCTCAGTAGGAAAATACACATTAAATACCTGTCATTATACTGTAGACCTCAGTAGGAAAATACACATTAAATACCTGTCATTATACTGTAGACCTCAGTAGGAAAATACACTTTAAATACCTGTCATTATACTGTAGACCTCAGTAGGAAAATACACATTAAATACCTGTCATTATACTGTAGACCTCAGTAGGAAAATACACATTAAATACCTGTCATTATACTGTAGACCTCAGTAGGAAAATACACATTAAATACCTGTCATTATACTGTAGACCTCAGTGGGAAAATACACAATAAATACCTGTCATTATACTGTAGACCTCAGTAGGAAAATACACATGAAATACCTGTCATTATACTGTAGACCTCAGTAGGAAAATACACATTAAATACCTCTCATTTTACTGTAGACCTAAGTAGGAAAATATACATTAAAAACCTTTCATTATACTGTGGACCTCAGTAGAAAAATACAAATTAAATACCTATCATTATACTCTAGACCTCAGTGGGAAAATACACATGAAATACCTGTCATTATACTGTTGACCTCAGTAGGAAAATACACATTAAATACCTGTCATTATACTGTAGACCTCAGTAGGAAAATACACATGAAATACCTATCATTATACTGTAGACTTCAGTAGGAAAATACACTTTAAATACCTGTCATTATACTGTAGACCTCAGTAGGAAAATACACATTAAATACCTCTCATTTTACTGTAGACCTATGTAGGAAAATATACATTAAAAACCTTTCATTATACTGTGGACCTCAGTAGAAAAATACAAATTAAATACCTATCATTATACTCTAGACCTCAGTGGGAAAATACACATGAAATACCTGTCATTATACTGTTGACCTCAGTAGGAAAATACACATTAAATACCTGTCATTATACTGTAGACCTCAGTAGGAAAATACACATGAAATACCTATCATTATACTGTAGACTTCAGTAGGAAAATACACTTTAAATACCTGTCATTATACTGTAGACCTCAGTAGGAAAATACACATTAAATACCTGTCATTATACTGTAGACCTCAGTAGGAAAATACACATTAAATACCTGTCATTATACTGTAGACCTCAGTAGGAAAATACACATTAAATACCTGTCATTATACTGTAGACCTCAGTGGGAAAATACACAATAAATACCTGTCATTATACTGTAGACCTCAGTAGGAAAATACACATTAAATACCTGTCATTATACTGTAGACCTCAGTAGGAAAATACACATTAAATACCTCTCATTTTACTGTAGACCTAAGTAGGAAAATATACATTAAAAACCTTTCATTATACTGTGGACCTCAGTAGAAAAATACAAATTAAATACCTATCATTATACTCTAGACCTCAGTGGGAAAATACACATGAAATACCTGTCATTATACTGTTGACCTCAGTAGGAAAATACACATTAAATACCTGTCATTATACTGTAGACCTCAGTAGGAAAATACACATTAAATACCTGTCATTATACTGTAGACCTCAGTAGGAAAATACACATTAAATACCTGTCATTATACTGTAGACCTCAGTAGGAAAATACACATTAAATACCTGTCATTTTACTGTAGACCTCAGTAGGAAAATACACATTAAAAACCTTTCATTATACTGTGGACCTCAGTAGAAAAATACACATTAAATACCTATCATTATACTCTAGACCTCAGTGGGAAAATACACATTAAATACCTGTCATTATACTGTAGACCTCAGTAGGAAAATACACATTAAATACCTGTCATTATACTGTAGACCTCAGTAGGAAAATACACATTAAATACCTATCATTATACTGTAGACTTCAGTAGGAAAATACACATTAAATACCTGTCATTATACTGTAGACCTCAGTAGGAAAATACACATTAAATACCTCTCATTATACTGTAGACCTCATGTAGGAAAATACACATTAAATACCTTTCATTATACTGTGGACCTCAGTAGGAAAATACACATTAAATACCTATCATTATACTCTAGACCTCAGTGGGAAAATACACATTAAATACCTGTCATTATACTGTTGACCTCAGTAGGAAAATACACATTAAATACCTGTCATTATACTGTAGACCTCAGTAGGAAAATACACATTAAATACCTGTCATTATACTGTAGACTTCAGTAGGAAAATACACATTAAATACCTGTCATTATACTGTAGACCTCAGTAGGAAAATACACATTAAATACCTGTCATTATACTGTAGACCTCAGTAGGAAAATACACATTAAATACCTGTCATTATACTGTAGACCTCAGTAGGAAAATACACATTAAATACCTGTCATTATACTGTAGACCTCAGTAGGAAAATACACAATAAATACCTGTCATTATACTGTAGACCTCAGTAGGAAAATACACATTAAATACCTGTCATTATACTGTAGACCTCAGTAGGAAAATACACATTAAATACCTCTCATTTTACTGTAGACCTCAGTAGGAAAATACACATTAAAAACCTTTCATTATACTGTGGACCTCAGTAGAAAAATACACATTAAATACCTATCATTATACTCTAGACCTCAGTGGGAAAATACACATTAAATACCTGTCATTATACTGTAGACCTCAGTAGGAAAATACACATTAAATACCTGTCATTATACTGTAGACCTCAGTAGGAAAATACACATTAAATACCTGTCATTATACTGTAGACCTCAGTAGGAAAATACACATTAAATACCTGTCATTATACTGTAGACCTCAGTAGGAAAATACACATTAAATACCTCTCATTATACTGTAGACCTCAGTAGGAAAATACACATTAAATACCTTTCATTATACTGTGGACCTCAGTAGGAAAATACACATTAAATACCTGTCATTATACTCTAGACCTCAGTAGGAAAATACACATTAAATACCTGTCATTATACTGTTGACCTCAGTAGGAAAATACACATTAAATACCTGTCATTATACTGTAGACCTCAGTAGGAAAATACACATTAAATACCTATCATTATACTGTAGACCTCAGTAGGAAAATACACTTTAAATACCTGTCATTATACTGTAGACCTCAGTAGGAAAATACACATTAAATACCTGTCATTATACTGTAGACCTCAGTAGGAAAATACACATTAAATACCTGTCATTATACTGTAGACCTCAGTAGGAAAATACACATTAAATACCTGTCATTATACTGTAGACCTCAGTAGGAAAATACACAATAAATACCTGTCATTATACTGTAGACCTCAGTAGGAAAATACACATTAAATACCTGTCATTATACTGTAGACCTCAGTAGGAAAATACACATTAAATACCTCTCATTATACTGTAGACCTAAGTAGGAAAATATACATTAAATACCTTTCATTATACTGTAGACCTCAGTAGAAAAATACACATTAAATACCTATCATTATACTCTAGACCTCAGTGGGAAAATACACATTAAATACCTGTCATTATACTGTTGACCTCAGTAGGAAAATACACATTAAATACCTGTCATTATACTGTAGACCTCAGTAGGAAAATACACATGAAATACCTATCATTATACTGTAGACTTCAGTAGGAAAATACACTTTAAATACCTGTCATTATACTGTAGACCTCAGTAGGAAAATACACATTAAATACCTCTCATTATACTGTAGACCTCAGTAGGAAAATACACATTAAATACCTTTCATTATACTGTAGACCTCAGTAGGAAAATACACATTAAATACCTGTCATTATACTGTAGACCTCAGTAGGAAAATACACATTAAATACCTGTCATTATACTGTAGACCTCAGTAGGAAAATACACATTAAATACCTCTCATTATACTGTAGACCTCAGTAGGAAAATACACATTAAATACCTATCATTATACTGTAGACCTCAGTAGGAAAATACACTTTAAATACCTGTCATTATACTGTAGACCTCAGTAGGAAAATACACATTAAATACCTGTCATTATACTGTAGACCTCAGTAGGAAAATACACATTAAATACCTGTCATTATACTGTAGACCTCAGTAGGAAAATACACAAAAATTCCTGTCATTATACTGTAGACCTCAGTAGGAAAATACACATTAAATACCTCTCATTATACTGTAGACCTCAGTAGGAAAATACACATTAAATACCTTTCATTATACTGTAGACCTCAGTAGGAAAATACACATTAAATACCTGTCATTATACTGTAGACCTCAGCAGGAAAATACACATTAAATACCTATCATTATACTGTAGACCTCAGTAGGAAAATACATATTAAATACCTGTCATTATACTGTTGACCTCAGTAGGAAAATACACATTAAATACCTGTCATTATACTGTAGACCTCAGTAGGAAAATACACATTAAATACCTCTCATTATACTGTAGACCTCAGTAGGAAAATACACAATAAATACCTGTCATTATACTGCAGACCTCAGTAGGAAAATACACATTAAATACCTGTCATTATACTGTAGACCTCATTAGGAAAATACACATTAAATACCTATCATTATACTGTAGACCTCAGTAGGAAAAATACACATTAAATACCTGTCATTATACTGTAGAATAAACCTCAGTAGGAAAATACACATTAAATACCTGTCATTATACTGTAGACCTCAGTAGGAAAATACACATTAAATACCTCTCATTATACTGTAGACCTCAGTAGGAAAATACACATTAAATACCTGTCATTATACTGTAGACCTCAGTAGGAAAATACACATTAAATACCTGTCATTATACTGTAGACCTCAGTAGGAAAATACACATTAAATACCTGTCATTATACTGTAGACCTCAGTAGGAAAATACACATTAAATTCCTGTCATTATACTGTAGACCTCAGTAGGAAAATACACATTAAATACCTCTCATTATACTGTAGACCTCAGTAGGAAAATACACATTAAATACCTTTCATTATACTGTGGACCTCAGTAGGAAAATACAAATTAAATACCTGTCATTATACTGTAGACCTCAGCAGGAAAATACACATTAAATACCTATCATTATACTGTAGACCTCAGTGGGAAAATACATATTAAATACCTGTCATTATACTGTTGACCTCAGTAGGATAATACACATTAAATACCTGTCATTATACTGTAGACCTCAGTAGGAAAATACACATTAAATATCTGTCATTATACTGTAGACCTCAGTAGGAAAATACACATTAAATACCTCTCATTATATTGTAGACCTCATTAGGAAAATACACAATAAATACCTATCATTATACTGCAGACCTCAGTAGGAACATACACATTAAATACCTGTCATTATACTGTAGACCTCATTAGGAAAATACATATTAAATACCTATCATTATACTGTAGACCTCAGTAGGAAAAAATACACGTTAAATACCTGTCCGTATACTGTAGAGGATAGAACTACTCAGTAGGAAAATACACATTAAATACCTGTCATTATACTGTAGACCTCAGTAGGAAAATACACATGAAATACCTATCATTATACTGTAGACTTCAGTAGGAAAATACACTTTAAATACCTGTCATTATACTGTAGACCTCAGTAGGAAAATACACATTAAATACCTGTCATTATACTGTAGACCTCAGTAGGAAAATACACATTAAATACCTGTCATTATACTGTAGACCTCAGTAGGAAAATACACATTAAATACCTCTCATTATACTGTAGACCTCAGTAGGAAAATACACATGAAATACCTATCATTATACTGTAGACTTCAGTAGGAAAATACACTTTAAATACCTGTCATTATACTGTAGACCTCAGTAGGAAAATACACATTAAATACCTGTCATTATACTGTAGACCTCAGTAGGAAAATACACATTAAATACCTGTCATTATACTGTAGACCTCAGTAGGAAAATACACAAAAATTCCTGTCATTATACTGTAGACCTCAGTAGGAAAATACACATTAAATACCTCTCATTATACTGTAGACCTCAGTAGGAAAATACACATTAAATACCTTTCATTATACTGTGGACCTCAGTAGGAAAATACAAATTAAATACCTGTCATTATACTGTAGACCTCAGCAGGAAAATACACATTAAATACCTATCATTATACTGTAGACCTCAGTGGGAAAATACATATTAAATACCTGTCATTATACTGTTGACCTCAGTAGGATAATACACATTAAATACCTGTCATTATACTGTAGACCTCAGTAGGAAAATACACATTAAATATCTGTCATTATACTGTAGACCTCAGTCGGAAAATACACATTAAATACCTCTCATTATATTGTAGACCTCATTAGGAAAATACACAATAAATACCTATCATTATACTGCAGACCTCAGTAGGAAAATACACATTAAATACCTGTCATTATACTGTAGACCTCAGTAGGAAAATACACATTAAATACCTGTCATTATACTGTAGACCTCAGTAGGAAAATACACAAAAATACCTGTCATTATACTGTAGACCTCAGTAGGAAAATACACATTAAATACCTCTCATTATACTGTAGACCTCAGTAGGAAAATACACATTAAATACCTTTCATTATACTGTGGACCTCAGTAGGAAAATACAAATTAAATACCTGTCATTATACTGTAGACCTCAGCAGGAAAATACACATTAAATACCTATCATTATACTGTAGACCTCAGTGGGAAAATACACATTAAATACCTGTCATTATACTGTAGACCTCAGTAGGAAAATACACATTAAATATCTGTCATTATACTGTAGACCTCAGTAGGAAAATACACATTAAATACCTCTCATTATATTGTAGACCTCATTAGGAAAATACACATTAAATACCTATCATTATACTGCAGACCTCAGTAGGAAAATACACATTAAATACCTGTCATTATACTGTAGACCTCAGTAGGAAAATACACATTAAATACCTATCATTATACTGTAGACCTCAGTAGGAAAATACACATTAAATACCTGTCCGTATACTGTAGAGATCCTCAGTAGGAAAATACACATTAAATACCTGTCATTATACTGTAGACCTCAGTAGGAAAATACACATTAAATACCTCTCATTATACTGTAGACCTCAGTAGGAAAATACACATTAAATACCTCTCATTATACTGTAGACCTCAGTACGAAAATACACATTAAATACCTCTCATTATACTGTAGACCTCAGTAGGAAAATACACATTAAATACATGTCATTATACTGTAGACCTCAGTAGGAAAATACACATTAAATACCTTTCATTATACTGTAGACCTCAGTAGAAAAATACACATTAAATACCTGTCATTATACTCTAGACCTCAGTGGGAAAATACACATTAAATACCTGTCATTATACTGTAGACCTCAGTAGGAAAATACACATTAAATACCTGTCATTATACTGTAGACCTCAGTAGGAAAATACACATGAAATACCTATCATTATACTGTAGACTTCAGTAGGAAAATACACTTTAAATACCTGTCATTATACTGTAGACCTCAGTAGGAAAATACACATTAAATACCTGTCATTATACTGTAGACCTCAGTAGGAAAATACACATTAAATACCTGTCATTATACTGTAGACCTCAGTAGGAAAATACACAAAAATTCCTGTCATTATACTGTAGACCTCAGTAGGAAAATACACATTAAATACCTCTCATTATACTGTAGACCTCAGTAGGAAAATACACATTAAATACCTGTCATTATACTGTAGACCTCAGTAGGAAAATACACATTAAATACCTGTCATTATACTGTAGACCTCAGTAGGAAAATACACATTAAATACCTCTCATTATACTGTAGACCTCAGTAGGAAAATACACATTAAATACCTGTCATTATACTGTAGACCTCAGTAGGAAAATACACATTAAATACCTGTCATTATACTGTAGACCTCAGTAGGAAAATACACATTAAATACCTGTCATTATACTGTAGAACCTCAGTAGGAAAATACACATTAAATACCTGTCATTATACTGTAGACCTCAGTAGGAAAATACACATTAAATACCTGTCATTATACTGTAGACCTCAGTAGGAAAATACACATTAAATACCTGTCATTATACTGTAGACCTCAGTAGGAAAATGCACATTAAATACCTGTCATTATACTGTAGACCTCAGTAGGAAAATACACATTCAATACCTCTCATTATACTGTAGACCTCAGTAGGAAAATACACATTAAATACCTGTCCGTTATACTGTAGAGGTTAGAACTACTCAGTAGGAAAATACACATTAAATACCTGTCATTATACTGTAGACCTCAGTAGGAAAATACACATTAAATACCTGTCATTATACTGTAGACCTCAGTAGGAAAATACACATTAAATACCTGTCATTATACTGTAGACCTCAGTAGGAAAATACACATTAAATATCTGTCATTATACTGTAGACCTCAGTAGGAAAATACACATTATATACCTGTCACTTATACTGTAGACCTCAGTAGGAAAATACACATTAAATACCTGTCATTATACTGTAGACCTCATTAGGAAAATACACATTAAATACCTGTCATTATACTGTAGACCTCAGTAGGAAAAATACACATTAAATACCTGTCCGTTATACTGTAGAGATAACCTCAGTAGGAAAATACACATTAAATACCTATCATTATACTGTAGACCTCAGTAGGAAAATACACATTAAATACCTGTCATTATACTGTAGACCTCAGTAGGAAAATACACATTAAATACCTGTCATTATACTGTAGACCTCAGTAGGAAAATACACATTAAATACCTGTCATTATACTGTAGACCTCAGTAGGAAAATACACATTAAATACCTATCATTATACTGTAGACCTCAGTAGGAAAATACACATTAATTACCTGTCATTATACTGTAGACCTCAGTAGGAAAATACACATTAAATACCTGTCATTATACTGTAGACCTCAGTAGGAAAATGCACATTAAATACCTGTCATTATACTGTAGACCTCAGTAGGAAAATACACATTCAATACCTGTCATTATACTGTAGACCTCAGTAGGAAAATACACATTATATACCTATCACTTATACTGTAGACCTCAGTAGGAAAATACACATTAAATACCTGTCATTATACTGTAGACCTCATTAGGAAAATACACATTAAATACCTCTCATTATACTGTAGACCTCAGTAGGAAAATACACATTAAATACCTGTCCGTATACTGTAGAGGATGCTACTCAGTAGGAAAATACACTTTAAATACCTGTCATTATACTGTAGACCTCAGTAGGAAAATACACATTAAATACCTGTCATTATAATGTAGACCTCAGTAGGAAAATACACATTAAATACCTCTCATTATACTGTAGACCTCAGTAGGAAAATACACATTAAATACCTATCATTATACTGTAGACCTCAGTAGGAAAATACACATTAAATACCTGTCATTATACTGTAGACCTCAGTAGGAAATACACATTAAATACCTGTCATTATACTGTAGACCTCATTAGGAAAATACACATTAAATACCTGTCATTATACTGTAGACCTCAGTAGGAAAATACACATTAAATACCTGTCATTATACTGTAGACCTCAGTAGGAAAATACACATTAAATACCTCTCATTATACTGTAGACCTCAGTAGGAAAATACACATTAAATACCTGTCATTATACTGTAGACCTCAGTAGGAAAATACACATTAAATACCTGTCATTATACTGTAGACCTCAGTAGGAAAATACACATTAAATACCTGTCATTATACTGTAGACCTCAGTAGGAAAATGCACATTAAATACCTGTCATTATACTGTAGACCTCAGTAGGAAAATACACATTAAATACCTCTCATTATACTGTAGACCTCAGTAGGAAAATACACATTATATACCTATCATTATACTGTAGACCTCAGTAGGAAAATACACATTAAATACCTGTCATTATACTGTAGACCTCATTAGGAAAATACACATTAAATACCTGTCATTATACTGTAGACCTCAGTAGGAAAATACACTTTAAATACCTGTCCGTATACTGTAGAGGATACCTCAGTAGGAAAATACACATTAAATACCTGTCATTATACTGTAGACCTCAGTAGGAAAATACACATTAAATACCTGTCATTATAATGTAGACCTCAGTAGGAAAATACACATTAAATACCTCTCATTATACTGTAGACCTCAGTAGGAAAATACACATTAAATACCTGTCATTATACTGTAGACCTCAGTAGGAAAATACACATTAAATACCTGTCATTATACTGTAGACCTCAGTAGGAAATACACATTAAATACCTGTCATTATACTGTAGACCTCAGTAGGAAAATACACATTAAATACCTGTCATTATACTGTAGACCTCAGTAGGAAAATACACATTAAATACCTGTCATTATACTGTAGACCTCAGTAGGAAAATACACATTAAATACCTGTCATTATACTGTAGACCTCAGTAGGAAAATACACATTAAATACCTCTCATTATACTGTAGACCTCATTAGGAAAATACACATTAAATACCTGTCATTATACTGCAGACCTCAGTAGGAAAATACACATTAAATACCTGTCATTATACTGTAGACCTCAGTAGGAAAAATACACATTAAATACCTGTCCGTTATACTGTAGAGGATAAACTACTCAGTAGGAAAATACACATTCAATACCTCTCATTATACTGTAGACCTCAGTAGGAAAATACACATTAAATACCTCTCATTATACTGTAGACCTCAGTAGGAAAATACACATTAAATACCTGTCCGTATACTGTAGAGGATAGAACTCTCAGTAGGAAAATACACATTAAATACCTGTCATTATACTGTAGACCTCAGAAGGAAAATACACATTAAATACCTGTCATTATACTGTAGACCTCAGTAGGAAAATACACATTAAATACCTGTCATTATACTGTAGACCTCAGTAGGAAAATACACATTAAATACCTGTCATTATACTGTAGACCTCAGTAGGAAAATACACATTAAATACCTGTCATTATACTGTAGACCTCAGTAGGAAAATACACATTAAATACCTCTCATTATACTGTAGACCTCAGTAGGAAAATACACATTAAATACCTGTCATTATACTGTAGACCTCAGTAGGAAAATACACATTAAATACCTGTCATTATACTGTAGACCTCAGTAGGAAAATACACATTAAATACCTATCATTATACTGTAGACCTCAGTAGGAAAATACACATTAAATACCTGTCATTATACTGTAGACCTCATTAGGAAAATACACATTAAATACCTATCATTATACTGTAGACCTCAGTAGGAAAAAATACACATTAAATAACTGTCCGTTATACTGTAGAGGATACTACTCAGTAGGAAAATACACATTAAATACCTGTCATTATACTGTAGACCTCAGTAGGAAAATACACATTAAATACCTGTCCGTTATACTGTAGAGATAACTACTCAGTAGGAAAATACACATTAAATACCTGTCATTATACTGCAGACCTCAGTAGGAAAATACACATCAAATACCTGTCATTATACTGTAGACCTCATTAGGAAAATACACATTAAATACCTATCATTATACTGTAGACCTCAGTAGGAAAAAATACACATTAAATAACTGTCCGTATACTGTAGAGGATAGAACTACTCAGTAGGAAAATACACATTAAATACCTGTCATTATACTGTAGACCTCAGTCGGAAAATACACATTAAATACCTGTCCGTATACTGTAGAGGTTAGAACTACTCAGTAGGAAAATACACATTTAATACCTGTCATTATACTGTAGACCTCAGAAGGAAAATACACATTAAATACCTGTCATTATACTGTAGACCTCAGTAGGAAAATACACATTAAATACCTGTCATTATACTGTAGACCTCAGTAGGAAAATACACATTAAATACCTATCATTATACTGTAGACTTCAGTAGGAAAATACACATTAAATACCTGTCATTATACTGTAGACCTCAGTAGGAAAATACACATTAAATACCTGTCATTATACTGTAGACCTCAGTAGGAAAATACACATTAAATACCTGTCATTATACTGTAGACCTCAGTAGGAAAATGCACATTAAATACCTGTCATTATACTGTAGACCTCAGTAGGAAAATACACATTCAATACCTCTCATTATACTGTAGACCTCAGTAGGAAAATACACATTATATACCTATCACTTTACTGTAGACCTCAGTAGGAAAATACACATTAAATACCTGTCATTATACTGTAGACCTCAGTAGGAAAAAATACACATTAAATACCTGTCCGTTATACTGTAGAGGATAGAACCTCAGTAGGAAAATACACATTCAATACCTCTCATTATACTGTAGACCTCAGTAGGAAAATACACATTAAATACCTCTCATTATACTGTAGACCTCAGTAGGAAAATACACATTAAATACCTGTCCGTATACTGTAGAGGATGAACTACTCAGTAGGAAAATACACATTAAATACCTGTCATTATACTGTAGACCTCAGTAGGAAAATACACATTAAATACCTGTCATTATACTGTAGACCTCAGTAGGAAAATACACATTAAATACCTGTCCGTATACTGTAGAGGATAAAACCTCAGTAGGAAAATACACATTAAATACCTGTCATTATACTGTAGACCTCAGTAGGAAAATACACATTAAATACCTGTCATTATACTGTAGACCTCAGTAGGAAAATACACATTAAATACCTGTCATTATACTGTAGACCTCAGTAGGAAAATACACATTAAATACCTGTCCGTTATACTGTAGAGGATGAACTACTCAGTAGGAAAATACACATTAAATACCTGTCATTATACTGCAGACCTCAGTAGGAAAATACACATTAAATACCTGTCATTATACTGTAGACCTCAGTAGGAAAATACACATTAAATACCTGTCATTATACTGTAGACCTCAGTAGGAAAATACACATTAAATACCTGTCATTATACTGTAGACCTCAGTAGGAAAATACACATTAAATACCTCTCATTATGCTGTAGACCTCAGTAGGAAAATACACATTAAATACCTTTCCGTATACTGTAGAGGATAGAACTACTCAGTAGGAAAATACACATTAAATACCTGTCATTATACTGTAGACCTCAGTAGGAAAATACACATTAAATACCTGTCATTATACTGTAGACCTCAGTAGGAAAATACACATTAAATACCTATCATTATACTGTAGACCTCAGTAGGAAAATAGACATTAAATACCTGTCATTATACTGTAGACCTCAGTAGGAAAATACACATTAAATACCTGTCATTATACTGTAGACCTCAGTAGGAAATACACATTAAATACCTGTCATTATACTGTAGACCTCAGTAGGAAAATACACATTAAATACCTGTCATTATACTGTAGACCTCAGTAGGAAAATACACATTAAATACCTGTCATTATACTGTAGACCTCAGTAGGAAAATACACATTAAATACCTGTCATTATACTGTAGACCTCAGTAGGAAAATACACATTAAATACCTCTCATTATACTGTAGACCTCAGTAGGAAAATACACATTAAATACCTGTCATTATACTGTAGACCTCAGTAGAAAAATACACATTAAATACCTATCATTATACTGTAGACCTCAGTAGGAAAATACACATTAAATACCTGTAATTATACTGTAGACCTCAGTAGGAAAATGCACATTAAATACCTGTCATTATACTGTAGACCTCAGTAGGAAAATACACATTAAATACCTCTCATTATACTGTAGACCTCAGTAGGAAAAATACACATTAAATACCTGTCCGTATACTGTAGAGGACAGAACTACTCAGTAGGAAAATACACATTCAATACCTGTCATTATACTGTAGACCTCAGTAGGAAAATACACATTAAATACCTCTCATTATACTGTAGACCTCAGTAGGAAAATACACATTAAATACCTATCATTATACTGTAGACCTCAGTAGGAAAATACACATTAATTACCTGTCATTATACTGTAGACCTCAGTAGGAAAATACACATTAAATACCTGTCATTATACTGTAGACCTCAGTAGGATAATACACATTAAATACCTGTAATTATACTGTAGACCTCAGTAGGAAAATGCACATTAAATACCTGTCATTATACTGTAGACCTCAGTAGGAAAATACACATTCAATACCTCTCATTATACTGTAGACCTCAGTAGGAAAATACACATTATATACCTATCACTTTACTGTAGACCTCAGTAGGAAAATACACATTAAATACCTGTCATTATACTGTAGACCTCAGTAGGAAAATACACATTAAATACCTCTCATTATACTGTAGACCTCAGTAGGAAAATACACTTTAAATACCTGTCCGTATACTGTAGAGGATAGAACTACTCAGTAGGAAAATACACATTAAATACCTGTCATTATACTGTAGACCTCAGTAGGAAAATACACATTAAATACCTGTCATTATACTGTAGACCTCAGTAGGAAAATACACATTAAATATCTGTCATTATAATGTAGACCTCAGTAGGAAAATACACATTAAATACCTCTCATTATATTGTAGACCTCAGTAGGAAAATACACATTAAATACCTATCATTATACTGTAGACCTCAGTAGGAAAATACACATTAAATACCTGTCATTATACTGTAGACCTCAGTAGGAAATACACATTAAATACCTGTCCGTATACTGTAGAGGTTAGAACTACTCAGTAGGAAAATACACATTAAATACCTGTCATTTTACTGTAGACCTCAGTAGGAAAATACACATTAAATACCTGTCATTATACTGTAGACCTCAGTAGGAAAATACACATTAAATACCTATCATTATACTGTAGACCTCAGTAGGAAAATACACATTAATTACCTGTCATTATACTGTAGACCTCAGTAGGAAAATACACATTAAATACCTATCATTATACTGTAGACCTCAGTAGGAAAATACACATTAATTACCTGTCATTATACTGTAGACCTCAGTAGGAAAATACACATTAAATACCTGTCATTATACTGTAGACCTCAGTAGAAAAATACACATTAAATACCTATCATTATACTGTAGACCTCAGTAGGAAAATACACATTAAATACCTGTAATTATACTGTAGACCTCAGTAGGAAAATGCACATTAAATACCTGTCATTATACTGTAGACCTCATTAGGAAAATACACATTAAATACCTCTCATTATACTGTAGACCTCAGTAGGAAAAAATACACATTAAATACCTGTCCGTATACTGTAGAGGATAGAACTACTCAGTAGGAAAATACACATTCAATACCTGTCATTATACTGTAGACCTCAGTAGGAAAATACACATTAAATACCTCTCATTATACTGTAGACCTCAGTAGGAAAATACACATTAAATACCTATCATTATACTGTAGACCTCAGTAGGAAAATACACATTAATTACCTGTCATTATACTGTAGACCTCAGTAGGAAAATACACATTAAATACCTGTCATTATACTGTAGAACTCAGTAGAAAAATACACATTAAATACCTATCATTATACTGTAGACCTCAGTAGGAAAATACACATTAAATACCTGTCATTATACTGTAGACCTCAGTAGGAAAATACACATTAAATTCCTATCATTATACTGTAGACCTCAGTAGGAAAATACACATTAATTACCTGTCATTATACTGTAGACCTCAGTAGGAAAATACACATTAAATACCTGTCATTATACTGTAGACCTCAGTAGAAAAATACACATTAAATACCTATCATTATACTGTAGACCTCAGTAGGAAAATACACATTAAATACCTGTAATTATACTGTAGACCTCAGTAGGAAAATGCACATTAAATACCTGTCATTATACTGTAGACCTCAGTAGGAAAATACACATTAAATACCTCTCATTATACTGTAGACCTCAGTAGGAAAAAATACACATTAAATACCTGTCCGTATACTGTAGAGGACAGAACTACTCAGTAGGAAAATACACATTCAATACCTGTCATTATACTGTAGACCTCAGTAGGAAAATACACATTAAATACCTCTCATTATACTGTAGACCTCAGTAGGAAAATACACATTAAATACCTATCATTATACTGTAGACCTCAGTAGGAAAATACACATTAATTACCTGTCATTATACTGTAGACCTCAGTAGGAAAATACACATTAAATACCTGTCATTATACTGTAGACCTCAGTAGGATAATACACATTAAATACCTGTAATTATACTGTAGACCTCAGTAGGAAAATGCACATTAAATACCTGTCATTATACTGTAGACCTCAGTAGGAAAATACACATTCAATACCTCTCATTATACTGTAGACCTCAGTAGGAAAATACACATTATATACC
>NW_025547003.1:0-20280 GCF_905237065.1 Salmo salar | reverse complement strand
ACGTCCTCCGAAGGAAGCGCCTATGGAGACTGTCCACTTTTAACTCAAAACTCATCAACGGGCCTAGAAAGGTGTGTGTGTGTTTTCTTCGGACTAAATGCTGCAGGTGTGTTTCTTGCAAGAGTAGATATCACTTGTTTCCATAAAAAGATTAGCAGTTTGTGATCTTGTTCCTACAGCTACTTTAAATCGGAAAACCTTCCTCCTCCTTCCACACTCCTCTTCCACCTCCTCCTCCTCCTCCTCCTCCCACTCATCCTCCCTACACCCCTCTTCACTCCTCCTCCTCTTCCTCCCTCTTCCTCCCTCCTCCCCTCTTTCCCTCTCTTCCCCTCCCCTCCTTCCCTCCTCCCCTCCTTCCCTCCTCCCTTCTTCCTCCCCCCTCCTCCCCTCTTCCTCCCTCCTCCACTCATCCTCCCTCCTCCCCCCTCTTCCTCCTTCCCTCCTCCCCTCTTCCTCCTTCTCTCCTCCCCTCTCCTCCTTCCCTCCTCCCTCTTCCTCCCTCCCTCCTCCCCTCTTCCTCCCTCCCTCCTCCCTCTTCCTCCTTCCCTCCTCCCCTCTTCCTCCCTCCCTCCTCCCTATTCCTCCCCTCCTCCTCTTCCTCCCTCCTCCCCTCTCCTCTCCTCCTCCTCTTCCTCCCTCCTCTTCCCTCTCTCCCTCTTCCTCCCTCCTCTTCCTAATCTCTCTCTTCCCTTATTCTGTGTGTGTGTTCCAGGTTTGGGGTTCAGTATAGCAGGTGGACTAGGGAACCAGCATGTACCAGGTGACAACAGTATCTATGTGACTAAGATCATCGAGGAGGAGCGGCCTGTAAAGATGGACACCTACAGATCGGGCGATAAGATACTGGCTGTGAGTGACATGCTCACTGGCACGCTCACTGGCACGCTCACTGGACTCGCTCACTGGCACGCTCACGCTCACTGGCACGCTCACGGACACACACACTGACACTCTCACTGACACGCTCACGGACACGCTCACGGGATACGCTCACGGACACGCTCACGGATACGCTCACGGACACGCTCACGGACACGCTCACGCTCACGGACACGCTCACGGACACACACACTGGGACGCTCACGGACACGCTCACGCTCACGGCCACGCTGACTGACACGCTCACGCTCACGGACACGCTCGATCACACAGATCTGTTTCCATTATGTAGTGAGTAAATATGACCAGGAGTTTAGTCGTTGAGTGGTGCCTCTTGCTGGTCCTCTGTGGAACTACTGCGGAGCTGGACGCCATGTTTTAACATTACAAATATGAACACGGGCTTTCTGAATGGCAATCTCTGATCCCAACTGACTATATCCCATCTGACTATGTCATATCTCTATGTCATGTCTGACTATGTCATGTCTGACTATGTCATGCATCTACAGTGCATTGAAGTATTCAGACCCCTTGACTTTTTCCATATTTTTTATGTTACAGCCTTATTATAAAATGTATGTAAAAATGTCTCATCAGACACAATCCCCATAATGACTCAATACCCTATAATGACTCAATACCCGTAATGACTCAATACCCCATAATGACTCAATACCCCATAATGACTCAATACCCATAATGACTCAATACCCCTATAATGATAATACCCATAATGACTCAATACCCATAATGACTCAATACCCTATTGATACAATACCCCATAATGACTCACTACCCCATAATGACACAATACCCCATAATGACTCAATACCTCATAATGACTCAATACCCCATAATGACTCATACCCCCATAATGACTCAATACCCCATAATGACTCAATACCATAATTACAATACCCCATAATGACTCAATACCTCATAATGACTCAATACCCCATACTACCCATAATGACACATACCCCATAATGACTCAATACCTCATAATGACTCAATACCCCATAATGACTCCATACCCCATAATGACTTCAATACCCCATAATGACTCAATACCCCATAATGCCTCAATACCCCATAAGGACTCAATACCCATAATGACAAAGAAAAACTGGTTTGTAGAATTTCTTTCATTAACTATGAATAAATATGAATCTATTTTCTGAGCTAGAGGACTCCTGATATCTCCAGGAGTGATTCTAGAGGACTCTCTGATATCTCCAGGAGTGATTCTAGAGGACTCCTGATATCTCCAGGAGTGATTCTCGAGCTAGAGGACTCCTGATATCTCCAGGAGTGATTCAGAGCCAGAGGACTCCTGATATCTCCAGGAGTGATTCTATGCTAGAGGACTCCTGATGTCTCCAGGAGTGATTCTAGAGGACTCCTGATATCTCCAGGAGTGATTTTAGAGCTAGAGGACTCCTGATATCTCCAGGAGTGATTCTAGAGGCCTCCTGATATCTCCAGGAGTGATTCTAGAGGACTCCTGATATCTCCAGGAGTGATTTTTGAGCTAGAGGACTCCTGATATCTCCAGGAGTGATTCTAGAGGACTCCTGATATCTCCAGGAGTGATTCTAGAGGACTCCTGATATCTCCAGGAGGGGTTCTCGAGCTAGAGGACTCCTGATGTCTCCAGGAGTGATTCTAGAGATAGAGGACTCCTGATATCTCCAGGAGTGATTCTAGAGGACTCCTGATATCTCCAGGCGTGATTCTCAGAGGACTCCTGATATCTCCAGGAGGGATTCTAGAGCTAGAGGTCTCCTGATATCTCCAGGAGTGATTCTCAGAGTTCTAGAGGACTCCTGATATCTCCAGGAGTGATTCTAGAGCTAGAGGTCTCCTGATATCTCCAGGAGTGATTCTAGAGCTAGAGGACTCCTGATATCTCCAGGAGGGGTTCTAGAGCTAGAGGACTCCAGATATCTCCAGGAGGGGTTCTAGAGCTAGAGGACTCCTGATATCTCCAGGAGTGATTCTAGAGGACTCCTGATATCTCCAGGAGTGGTTCTAGAGCTAGAGGACTCCTGATATCTCCAGGAGTGATTCTAGAGCTAGAGGACTCCAGATATCTCCAGGAGTGATACGAGAGCTAGAGGACTCCTGATATCTCCAGGATTCTCCTCTCCTAGGTAATTAGTGTTAGGTCTTCAGTCTCCTGGTTTCTCAGCAGCAGCTGTAAGTTGCGGTCGTGTCAGTAGCGGTTTTGTTCGCAAAACTAAGTCCGTCGCCGAAACAAGGACGGTTCTGCCCGAGTTGTTCGAGGAAGGCTCCACACCACTCTCTCGCTTTGAGATCATCGAAGTTATTTACAGAATATCACATTTTTTCTTTGGTAGTTTTGTCAACTATGTGTGTTTTCTGTACCTGTTCTCACCTCTCCCTGTAGGCTTTACAGACGCTCCCCAACCCCTTGGCTGCAACCCTTCTAATTTATTGTACCCTGCGCACACAACCCATGTGGAAGTCTGGGTCTCTGTTAGTGTTTGTAACTGCCGATCTGCAGGTCAAGAACGACAGGTTCACATCAGTCTATGCTGCCCTTCAGTCCCTTCAGTTCATATCAGTCTATGCTGCCCTTTGACCCTGACGGAGACATGGATCACCCCAGAGAACGCTGCTACTTCAGCTGCTCTCTCTTCCTATGACTATGTCTTAGAACATCTGGTAGTCATGGTGGTGACACAGGTCTACTCATTTCTCCTAACTGGAGATTTTCTCTTTTCTCCTCTCTCACCTGTCCATCTCCTCTCTCACCTGTCCATCTCCTCTCTCTGTCATCTCTCTCACCTGTCCATCTCCTCTCTCATCTGTTCATCTCCGTTATCACCTGTCTATCTCCTCTCTCACCTGTTCATCTCTTCTCTCACCTGTTCATCTCCTTTCTCACCTGTTCATCTCCTTTCTCACCTGTCTATCTCCTCTCTCATCTGTTCATCTCCGTTATCACCTGTCTATCTCCTCTCTCACCTGTCCATCTCCTCTCTCACCTGTCCATCTCCTCTCTCACCTGTTCATCTCCTCTCTCACCTGTCCATCTCCTCTCTTACCTGTCCATCTCCTCTCTCATCTGTTCATCTCCTGTTATCACCTGTCCATCTCCTCTCTCACCTGTCCATCTCCTCTCTCACCTGTCCATCTCCGCTCTCATCTGTTCATCTCCGTTATCACCTGTCTATCTCCTCTCTCACCTGTTCATCTCATTTCTCACCTGTCCATCTCCTCTCTCACCTGTCCATCTCCTCTCTCATCTGTTCATCTCCGTTATCACCTGTCTATCTCCTCTCTCACCTGTTCATCTCATCTCTCACCTGTTCATCTCCTCTCTCACCTGTTCATCTCCTCTCTCACCTGTCCATCTCCTCTCTCACCTGTTCATCTCCGTTATCACCTGTTCATCTCCTCTCTCACCTGTCCATCTCCTCTCTCACCTGTTCATCTCATTTCTCACCTGTCCATCTCCTCTCTCACCTGTTCATCTCCTTTCTCACCTGTTCATCTCCTCTCTCACCTGTCCATCTCCTCTCTCACCTTTTCATCTCCTTTCTCACCTGTCCATCTCCTCTCTCACCTGTTCATCTCCTTTCTCACCTGTCCATCTCCTCTCCTACCTGTCCATCTCCTCATTTGAATTCCATGCTGTCCCTGTCACTTGTCCACTCAAGCTTAACATTATTGTCATCGATCACCCACCAGGTGCCCTTGAACAGTTCCTCAATGAGCTTGACACCTTAAGAAGCTAATTTCCTGATGATGGCTCAGCGCTGTTCGTATTGCTAGCGACTTCAACCTCCCGATGTCTGCCTTTGATAAATTTGTTTCCAACTCTCTCTTTCCCTCCTGGCCTCTTTTGACCTGACCTTTCCCAGTCCCCCCAACTCACAAGGCAGGCAATAGGCTTGACCTCATCTTTACTAGAGGCTCTTCTCCTACTAATCTCACTGTAACCCCCTCCAGGTCTCTGTTCTCCTACTAATCTCATTGTAACCCCCCTCCAGGTCTCTGTTCTCCTACTAATCTCATTGTAACCCCCTCCAGATCTCTGGTCACTACTTTGCTTCCTTTCCTGTCTCCCTTTCCTCCAACCCCTGCCCACTCAGCCCCTACCCAGATGGTCTCTCTAACCACTCAGCCCCTACCCAGATGGTCTCTCTCTCCTAACCACTCAGCCCCTACCCAGATGGTCTCTCTCTATCCACTCAGCCCCTACCCAGATGGTCTCTCTCTCTCTCTAACCACTCAGCCCCCTATCCAGATGGTCTCTCTCTCTCTAACCACTCAGCCCCTACCCAGATGGTCTCTCTCTCTATCCACTCAGCCCCTACCCAGATGGTCTCTCTCTCTCTAACCACTCAGCCCCTACCCAGATGGTCTCTCTCTCTAACCACTCAGCCCCTACCCAGATGGTCTCTCTCTCTAACCACTCAGCCCCTACCCAGTGGTCTCTCTCTCTAACCACTCAGCCCCTACCCAGATGGTCTCTCTCTCTAACCACTCAGCCCCTACCCAGATGGTCTCTCTCTCTAACCACTCAGCCCCTACCCAGATGGTCTCTCTCTCTAACCACTCAGCCCCTACCCAGATGGTCTCTCTCTCTAACCACTCAGCCCCTACCCAGATGGTCTCTCTCTCTAACCACTCAGCCCCTACCCAGATGGTCTCTCTAACCACTCAGCCCCTACCCAGATGGTCTCTCTCTCTAACCACTCAGCCCCTACCCAGATGGTCTCTCTCTCTAACCACTCAGCCCCTACCCAGAGGGTCTCTCTCTCTCTAACCACTCAGCCCCTACCCAGATGGTCTCTCT
Source organism: Salmo salar (assembly GCF_905237065.1). Classification (NCBI taxonomy): domain Eukaryota; kingdom Metazoa; phylum Chordata; class Actinopteri; order Salmoniformes; family Salmonidae; genus Salmo; species Salmo salar. Next base: position 14,567 of record NW_025547003.1, on the reverse strand, counting down.
CTCTAACCACTCAGCCCCTACCCAGATGGTCTCTCTCTCTCTAACCACTCAGCCCCCTACCCAGATGGTCTCTCTCTCTCCTAACCACTCAGCCCCTACCCAGATGGTCTCTCTCTCTAACCACTCAGCCCCTACCCAGATGGTCTCTCTCTAACCACTCAGCCCCTACCCAGATGGTCTCTCTCTCTAACCACTCAGCCCCTACCCAGATGGTCTCTCTCTCTCTAACCACTCAGCCCCTACCCAGATGGTCTCTCTCTCTCTAACCACTCAGCCCCTACCCAGATGGTCTCTCTCTCTAACCACTCAGCCCCCTACCCAGATGGTCTCTCTCTCTCTAACCACTCAGCCCCTACCCAGATGGTCTCTCTCTCTCTAACCACTCAGCCCCTACCCAGATGGTCTCTCTCTCTCCTAACCACTCAGCCCCTACCCAGATGGTCTCTCTCTCTCCTAACCACTCAGCCCCTACCCAGATGGTCTCTCTCTCTCTAACCACTCAGCCCCTACCCAGATGGTCTCTCTCTCTCTAACCACTCAGCCCCTACCCAGATGGTCTCTCTCTCTAACCACTCAGCCCCCTACCCAGATGGTCTCTCTCTCTAACCACTCAGCCCCTACCCAGATGGTCTCTCTCTCTCCTAACCACTCAGCCCCTACCCAGATGGTCTCTCTCTCTAACCACTCAGCCCCTACCCAGATGGTCTCTCTCTCTAACCACTCAGCCCCTACCCAGATGGTCTCTCTCTCTCTAACCACTCAGCCCCTACCCAGATGGTCTCTCTCTCTCTAACCACTCAGCCCCTACCCAGATGGTCTCTCTCTCTCTAACCACTCAGCCCCTACCCAGATGGTCTCTCTCTCTAACCACTCAGCCCCTACCCAGATGGTCTCTCTCTCTAACCACTCAGCCCCCTACCCAGATGGTCTCTCTCTCAACCACTCAGCCCCTACCCAGATGGTCTCTCTCTCTCAACCACTCAGCCCCTACCCAGATGGTCTCTCTCTCTAACCACTCAGCCCCTACCCAGATGGTCTCTCTCTCTCTAACCACTCAGCCCCTACCCAGATGGTCTCTCTCTCTCTAACCACTCAGCCCCTACCCAGATGGTCTCTCTCTCTTAACCACTCAGCCCCTACCCAGATGGTCTCTCTCTCTAACCACTCAGCCCCCACCCAGATGGTCTCTCTCTAACCACTCAGCCCCTACCCAGATGGTCTCTCTCTCTAACCACTCAGCCCCTACCCAGATGGTCTCTCTCTCTCTAACCACTCAGCCCCTACCCAGATGGTCTCTCTCTCTCTAACCACTCAGCCCCTACCCAGATGGTCTCTCTCTCTCTAACCGCTCAGCCCCTACCCAGATGGTCTCTCTCTCTAACCACTCAGCCCCTACCCAGATGGTCTCTCTCTCTCTAACCACTCAGCCCCTACCCAGATGGTCTCTCTCTCTAACCACTCAGCCCCTACCCAGATGGTCTCTCTCTCTAACCACTCAGCCCCTACCCAGATGGTCTCTCTCTCTCTAACCACTCAGCCCCTACCCAGATGGTCTCTCTCTCTCTAACCACTCAGCCCCTACCCAGATGGTCTCTCTCTCCTAACCACTCAGCCCCTACCCAGATGGTCTCTCTCTCTAACCACTCAGCCCCTACCCAGATGGTCTCTCTCTCTAACCACTCAGCCCCTACCCAGATGGTCTCTCTCTCTAACCACTCAGCCCCTACCCAGATGGTCTCTCTCTCTAACCACTCAGCCCCTACCCAGATGGTCTCTCTCTCTAACCACTCAGCCCCTACCCAGATGGTCTCTCTCTCTAACCACTCAGCCCCTACCCAGATGGTCTCTCTCTCCCTAACCACTCAGCCCCTACCCAGATGGTCTCTCTCTCTCTAACCACTCAGCCCCTACCCAGATGGTCTCTCTCTCTCTCTAACCACTCAGCCCCTACCCAGATGGTCTCTCTCTCTCTAACCACTCAGCCCCTACCCAGATGGTCTCTCTCTCTCTAACCACTCAGCCCCTACCCAGATGGTCTCTCTCTCTAACCACTCAGCCCCTACCCAGATGGTCTCTCTCTCTAACCACTCAGCCCCTACCCAGATGGTCTCTCTCTCTAACCACTCAGCCCCTACCCAGATGGTCTCTCTCTCTAACCACTCAGCCCCTACCCAGATGGTCTCTCTCTCTAACCACTCAGCCCCTACCCAGATGGTCTCTCTCTCTAACCACTCAGCCCCTACCCAGATGGTCTCTCTCTCTTCTAACCACTCAGCCCCTACCCAGATGGTCTCTCTCAACCACTCAGCCCCTACCCAGATGGTCTCTCTCTCTAACCACTCAGCCCCTACCCAGATGGTCTCTCTCTCTCCTAACCACTCAGCCCCTACCCAGATGGTCTCTCTCTCTAACCACTCAGCCCCTACCCAGATGGTCTCTCTCTCTAACCACTCAGCCCCTACCCAGATGGTCTCTCTCTCTAACCACTCAGCCCCTACCCAGATGGTCTCTCTCTCTAACCACTCAGCCCCTACCCAGATGGTCTCTCTCTCTAACCACTCAGCCCCTACCCAGATGGTCTCTCTCTCTTAACCACTCAGCCCCTACCCAGATGGTCTCTCTCTCTCTAACCACTCAGCCCCTACCCAGATGGTCTCTCTCTCTAACCACTCAGCCCCTACCCAGATGGTCCTCTCCTCTCTCTAACCACTCAGCCCCTACCCAGATGGTCTCTCTCTCTCTCTAACCACTCAGCCCCTACCCAGATGGTCTCTCTCTCTCTAACCACTCAGCCCCTACCCAGATGGTCTCTCTCTCTAACCACTCAGCCCCTACCCAGATGGTCTCTCTCTCTCTAACCACTCAGCCCCTACCCAGATGGTCTCTCTCTCTAACCACTCAGCCCCCCTACCCAGATGGTCTCTCTCTCTAACCACTCAGCCCCTACCCAGATGGTCTCTCTCTCTCTAACCACTCAGCCCCTACCCAGATGGTCTCTCTCTCTAACCACTCAGCCCCTACCCAGATGGTCTCTCTCTCTCTAACCACTCAGCCCCCTACCCAGATGGTCTCTCTCTCTCTAACCACTCAGCCCCTACCCAGATGGTCTCTCTCTCTCTCTAACCACTCAGCCCCTACCCAGATGGTCTCTCTCTCTAACCACTCAGCCCCTACCCAGATGGTCTCTCTCTCTAACCACTCAGCCCCCTACCCAGATGGTCTCTCTCTCAACCACTCAGCCCCTACCCAGATGGTCTCTCTCTCTCCTAACCACTCAGCCCCTACCCAGATGGTCTCTCTCTCTAACCACTCAGCCCCTACCCAGATGGTCTCTCTCTAACCACTCAGCCCCTACCCAGATGGTCTCTCTCTCTCTCTAACCACTCAGCCCCTACCCAGATGGTCTCTCTCTCTTAACCACTCAGCCCCTACCCAGATGGTCTCTCTCTCTAACCACTCAGCCCCTACCCAGATGGTCTCTCTCTCTCTAACCACTCAGCCCCTACCCAGATGGTCTCTCTCTCTCTCTAACCACTCAGCCCCTACCCAGATGGTCTCTCTCTCTAACCACTCAGCCCCCTACCCAGATGGTCTCTCTCTCCTAACCACTCAGCCCCTACCCAGATGGTCTCTCTCTCTCTAACCACTCAGCCCCTACCCAGATGGTCTCTCTCTCTAACCACTCAGCCCCTACCCAGATGGTCTCTCTCTCTAACCACTCAGCCCCTACCCAGATGGTCTCTCTCTCTTAACCACTCAGCCCCTACCCAGATGGTCTCTCTCTCTCTAACCACTCAGCCCCTACCCAGATGGTCTCTCTCTCTCTCTAACCACTCAGCCCCTACCCAGATGGTCTCTCTCTCTCTCTAACCACTCAGCCCCTACCCAGATGGTCTCTCTCTCTAACCACTCAGCCCCTACCCAGATGGTCTCTCTCTCTCTAACCACTCAGCCCCTACCCAGATGGTCTCTCTCTCTCTAACCACTCAGCCCCTACCCAGATGGTCTCTCTCTCTCTCTAACCACTCAGCCCCTACCCAGATGGTCTCTCTCTCTCAACCACTCAGCCCCTACCCAGATGGTCTCTCTCTAACCACTCAGCCCCCTACCCAGATGGTCTCTCTCTCTAACCACTCAGCCCCCTACCCAGATGGTCTCTCTCTCTAACCACTCAGCCCCTACCCAGATGGTCTCTCTCTCTAACCACTCAGCCCCCTACCCAGATGGTCTCTCTCTCTCTCTCTAACCACTCAGCCCCTACCCAGATGGTCTCTCTCTCTCTAACCACTCAGCCCCCTACCCAGATGGTCTCTCTCTCTCAACCACTCAGCCCCTACCCAGATGGTCTCTCTCTCTCTAACCACTCAGCCCCTACCCAGATGGTCTCCTCTCTCTCTAACCACTCAGCCCCTACCCAGATGGTCTCTCTCTCTTCTAACCACTCAGCCCCTACCCAGATGGTCTCTCTCTCTTAACCACTCAGCCCCTACCCAGATGGTCTCTCTCTCTAACCACTCAGCCCCTACCCAGATGGTCTCTCTCTCTAACCACTCAGCCCCTACCCAGATGGTCTCTCTCTCTAACCACTCAGCCCCTACCCAGATGGCCTCTCTCTCTAACCACTCAGCCCCTACCCAGATGGTCTCTCTCTCTCTCTAACCACTCAGCCCCTACCCAGATGGTCTCTCTCTCTCTAACCACTCAGCCCCTACCCAGATGGTCTCTCTCTCTCTCTAACCACTCAGCCCCTACCCAGATGGTCTCTCTCTCTTCTAACCACTCAGCCCCTACCCAGATGGTCTCTCTCTCTCTAACCACTCAGCCCCTACCCAGATGGTCTCTCTCTCTCTCTAACCACTCAGCCCCCTACCCAGATGGTCTCTCTCTCTCTAACCACTCAGCCCCTACCCAGATGGTCTCTCTCTCTAACCACTCAGCCCTCCTACCCAGATGGTCTCTCTCTCTAACCACTCAGCCCCTACCCAGATGGTCTCTCTCTCTAACCACTCAGCCCCTACCCAGATGGTCTCTCTCTCTCTAACCACTCAGCCCCTACCCAGATGGTCTCTCTCTCTAACCACTCAGCCCCTACCCAGATGGTCTCTCTCTCTAACCACTCAGCCCCTACCCAGATGGTCTCTAACCCTCCTCTCTTTCTAACCACTCAGCCCCTACCCAGATGGTCTCTCTCTAACCACTCAGCCCCTACCCAGATGGTCTTTCTCTCTAACCACTCAGCCCCTACCCAGATGGTCTCTCTCTCTCTCTCTAACCACTCAGCCCCTACCCAGATGGTCTCTCTCTCTAACCACTCAGCCCCTACCCAGATGGTCTCTCTCTCTAACCACTCAGCCCCTACCAGATGGTCTCTCTCTCTCTAACCACTCAGCCCCTACCCAGATGGTCTTCTCTCTCTAACCACTCAGCCCCTACCCAGATGGTCTCTCTCTTAACCACTCAGCCCCTACCCAGATGGTCCCCTCCTCCTCCCCCCTACAGATGGTCTCTCCTCTAACCACTCAGCCCCTACCCAGATGGTCTCTCTCTTAACCACTCAGCCCCTACCCAGATGGTCTCTCTCTAACCACTCAGCCCCTACCCAGATGGTCTCTCTCTCTAACCACTCAGCCCCTACCCAGATGGTCTCTCTCTCTCTAACCACTCAGCCCCTACCCAGATGGTCTCCTCTCTAACCACTCAGCCCCTACCCAGATGGTCTCTCTCTCTAACCACTCAGCCCCTACCCAGATGGTCTCTCTAACCACTCAGCCCCTACCCAGATGGTCTCTCTCTCCTCTAACCACTCAGCCCCTACCCAGATGGTCTCTCTCTCTCTCTAACCACTCAGCCCCCTACCCAGATGGTCTCTCTCTCTAACCACTCAGCCCCTACCCAGATGGTCTCTCTCTCTAACCACTCAGCCCCTACCCAGATGGTCTCTCTCAACCACTCAGCCCCTACCCAGATGGTCTCTCTCTCTAACCACTCAGCCCCTACCCAGATGGTCTCTCTCTCTAACCACTCAGCCCCTACCCAGATGGTCTCTCTCTCTCAACCACTCAGCCCCTACCCAGATGTTCTCTCTCTCCTAACCACTCAGCCCCTACCCAGATGGTCTCTCTCTCTTAACCACTCAGCCCCTACCCAGATGGTCTCTCTCTCTCTAACCACTCAGCCCCCTACCCAGATGGTCTCTCTCTCTCTAACCACTCAGCCCCTACCCAGATGGTCCCTCTCTCTAACCACTCAGCCCCTACCCAGATGGTCCTCTCTCTCTCTAACCACTCAGCCCCTACCCAGATGGTCTCTCTCTCAACCACTCAGCCCCTACCCAGATGGTCTCTCTCCTAACCACTCAGCCCCTACCCAGATGGTCTCTCTCTCTAACCACTCAGCCCCTACCAGATGTCTCTCTAACCACTCAGCCCCACCCGTGGTCTCTCTCAACCACTCAGCCCCTACCCAGATGGTCTCTCTCTAACCACTCAGCCCCTACCCAGATGGTCTCTCTCTCTCTCTAACCACTCAGCCCCTACCCAGATGGTCTCTCTCTCTAACCACTCAGCCCCTACCCAGATGGTCTCTCTCTAACCACTCAGCCCCTACCCAGATGGTCTCTCTCTAACCACTCAGCCCCTACCCAGATGGTCTCTCTCTCTCTAACCACTCAGCCCCTACCCAGATGGTCTCTCTCTCTCTAACCACTCAGCCCCTACCCAGATGGTCTCTCTCTCTAACCACTCAGCCCCTACCCAGATGGTCTCTCTCTCTAACCACTCAGCCCCTACCCAGATGGTCTCTCTCTCTAACCACTCAGCCCCTACCCAGATGGTCTCTCTCTCTCTAACCACTCAGCCCTTACCCAGATGGTCTCTCTCTCTAACCACTCAGCCCCTACCCAGATGGTCTCTCTCTCTAACCACTCAGCCCCTACCCAGATGGTCTCTCTCTCTCTAACCACTCAGCCCCTACCCAGATGGTCTCTCTCTCTCTCTAACCACTCAGCCCCTACCCAGATGGTCTCTCTCTCTCCTAACCACTCAGCCCCTACCCAGATGGTCTCTCTCTAACCACTCAGCCCCTACCCAGATGGTCTCTCTCTCTAACCACTCAGCCCCTACCCAGATGGTCTCTCTACTCTCTCTCACCACTCCCTACCCAGTGGTCTCTCTCTAACCACTCAGCCCCTACCCAGATGGTCTCTCTCTAACCACTCAGCCCCTACCCAGATGGCTCTCTCTCTCTAACCACTCAGCCCCTACCCAGATGGTCTCTCTCTTAACCACTCAGCCCCTACCCAGATGGTCTCTCTCAACCACTCAGCCCCTCCGATGGTCTCTCTCCAACCACTCAGCCCTACCCAGATGGTCTCTCTCTCTAACCACTCAGCCCCTACCCAGATGGTCTCTCTCTCTAACCACTCAGCCCCTACCCAGATGGTCTCTCTCTTTAACCACTCAGCCCCTACCCAGATGGTCTCTCTCTCTTAACCACTCAGCCCCTACCCAGATGGTCTCCTCTCTCTCTAACCACTCAGCCCCTACCCAGATGGTCTCTCTCTCTAACCACTCAGCCCCTACCCAGATGGTCTCTCTCTCTAACCACTCAGCCCCTACCCAGATGGTCTCTCTCTAACCACTCAGCCCCTACCCAGATGGTCTCTCTCTTTAACCACTCAGCCCCTACCCAGATGGTCTCTCTCTCTAACCACTCAGCCCCTACCCAGATGGTTTTCAACCCTCAGTACCCAGATGGTAACCACTCAGCCCCTACCCAGATGGTCTCTCTAACCACTCAGCCCCTACCCAGATGGTCTCTCTCTCTAACCACTCAGCCCCTACCCAGATGGTCTCTCTCTCTAACCACTCAGCCCCTACCCAGATGGTCTCTCTCTCTCTAACCACTCAGCCCCTACCCAGATGGTCTCTCTCTCTAACCACTCAGCCCCTACCCAGATGGTCTCCTCTCTAACCACTCAGCCCCTACCCAGATGGTCTCTCTCTAACCACTCAGCCCCTACCCAGATGAGTCTCTCTCTCAACCACTCAGCCCCTACCCAGATGGTCTCTCTTCTCTAACCACTCAGCCCCCCTACCCAGATGGTCTCTCTCTCTAACCACTCAGCCCCTACCCAGATGGTCTCTCTCTCTCTAACCACTCAGCCCCCTACCCAGATGGTCTCTCTCCCTAACCACTCAGCCCCTACCCAGATGGTCTCTCTCCCTAACCACTCAGCCCCTACCCAGATGGTCTCTCTCTAACCACTCAGCCCCTACCCAGATGGTCTCTCTCTCTTAACCACTCAGCCCCTACCCAGATGGTCTCTCTCTCTCAACCACTCAGCCCCTACCCAGATGGTCTCTCTCTCTAACCACTCAGCCCCTACCCAGATGGTCTCCTCTCTCTCTAACCACTCAGCCCCTACCCAGATGGTCTCTCTCTAACCACTCAGCCCCTACCCAGATGGTCTCTCTCTTAACCACTCAGCCCCTACCCAGATGGTCTCTCTCTCTCTAACCACTCAGCCCCTACCCAGATGGTCTCTCTCTCTAACCACTCAGCCCCTACCCAGATGGTCTCTCTCTCTAACCACTCAGCCCCTACCCAGATGGTCTCTCTCTCTAACCACTCAGCCCCTACCCAGATGGTCTCTCTCTAACCACTCAGCCCTACCCAGATGGTCTCTCTCTAACCACTCAGCCCCTACCCAGATGGTCTCTCTCTCTCCTAACCACTCAGCCCCTACCCAGATGGTCTCTCTCTCTAACCACTCAGCCCCTACCCAGATGGTCTCTCTCTCTAACCACTCAGCCCCTACCCAGATGGTCTCTCTCTCAACCACTCAGCCCCCCTACCCAGATGGTCTCTCTCTAACCACTCAGCCCCTACCCAGATGGTCTCTCTCTCTAACCACTCAGCCCCTACCCAGATGGTCTCTCTCTCTAACCACTCAGCCCCTACCCAGATGGTCTCTCTCTCAACCACTCAGCCCCTACCCAGATGGTCTCTCTCTAACCACTCAGCCCCCTACCCAGATGGTCTCTCTCTCTCTAACCACTCAGCCCCTACCCAGATGGTCTCTCTCTCTAACCACTCAGCCCCCTACCCAGATGGCTCTCTCTCTAACCACTCAGCCCCTACCCAGATGGTCTCTCTCTCTAACCGCTCAGCCCCTACCCAGATGGTCTCTCTCTCTAACCACTCAGCCCCTACCCAGATGGTCTCTCTCTCTAACCACTCAGCCCCTACCCAGATGGTCTCTCTCTCTCTCTAACCACTCAGCCCCTACCCAGATGGTCTCTCTCTAACCACTCAGCCCCTACCCAGATGGTCTCTCTCTAACCACTCAGCCCCTACCCAGATGGTCTCTCTCTCTAACCACTCAGCCCCTACCCAGATGGTCTCTCTCTCTCTAACCACTCAGCCCCTACCCAGATGGTCTCTCTCTCTAACCACTCAGCCCCTACCCAGATGGTCTCTCTCTCCTCTAACCACTCAGCCCCTACCCAGATGGTCTCTCTCTCTAACCACTCAGCCCCTACCCAGATGGTCTCTCTCTCTAACCACTCAGCCCCCTACCCAGATGGTCTCTCTCTCTAACCACTCAGCCCCTACCCAGATGGTCTCTCTCTAACCGCTCAGCCCCTACCCAGATGGTCTTCTCTCTAACCACTCAGCCCCTACCCAGATGGTCTCTCTCTCTCTAACCACTCAGCCCCTACCCAGATGGTCTCTCTCTCTAACCACTCAGCCCCTACCCAGATGGTCTCTCTCTAACCACTCAGCCCCTACCCAGATGGTTCTCTCTCTCTCTAACCACTCAGCCCCTACCCAGATGGTCTCTCTCTCTAACCACTCAGCCCCTACCCAGATGGTCTCTCTCTCTAACCACTCAGCCCCTACCCAGATGGTCTCTCTCTCTAACCACTCAGCCCCACCCAGATGGTCTCTCTCTCTAACCACTCAGCCCCTACCCAGATGGTCCTCTCTCAACCACTCAGCCCCTACCCAGATGGTCTCTCTCTAACCACTCAGCCCCTACCCAGATGGTCTCCCTCTCTAACCACTCAGCCCCTACCCAGATGGAGTCTCTCTCTCTAACCACTCAGCCCCTACCCAGATGGTCTCTCTAACCACTCAGCCCCTACCCAGATGGTCTCTCTCCTAACCACTCAGCCCCTACCCAGATGGTCTCTCTCTCTCTAACCACTCAGCCCCTACCCAGATGGTTTCTCCAACCACTCAGCCCCTACCCAGATGGTCTCTCTCTCTAACCACTCAGCCCCTACCCAGATGGTCTCTCTCTCTCTAACCACTCAGCCCCTACCCATGGTCTCTCTCTCTAACCACTCAGCCCCCTACCCCAGATGGTCTCTCTCTATCCACTCAGCCCCTACCCAGATGGTCTCTCTCTAACCACTCAGCCCCTACCCAGATGGTCTCTCTCTAACCACTCAGCCCCTACCCAGATGGTCTCTCTCTCCACTGCCCCTACCCAGATGGTCTCTCTCTTTCTAACCACTCAGCCCCTACCCAGATGGTCTCTCTCTCTAACCACTCAGCCCCTACCCAGATGGTCTCTCTCTACCACTCAGCCCCTACCCAGATGGTCTCTCTCTAACCACTCAGCCCCTACCCAGATGGTCTCTCTCTCTAACCACTCAGCCCCTACCCAGATGGTCTCTCTTTAACCACTCAGCCCCTACCCAGATGGTCTCTCTCTCTAACCACTCAGCCCCTACCCAGATGGTCTCTCTCTCTAACCACTCAGCCCCTACCCAGATGGTCTCTCTCTAACCACTCAGCCCCTACCCAGATGGTCTCTCTCTCTCCACTCAGCCCTTAACCCAGATGGTCTCTCTCTCTAACCACTCAGCCCCTACCCAGATGGTCTCTCTCTCTAACCACTCAGCCCCTACCCAGATGGTCTCTTCTTATCCACTCAGCCCCTACCCAGATGGTCTCTCTCTCTTCAACCACTCAGCCCCTACCCAGATGGTCTCTCTCTTCTCTAACCACTCAGCCCCTACCCAGATGGTCTCTCTCTCTAACCACTCAGCCCCTACCCAGGTGGTCTCTCTCTCTAACCACTCAGTCCCTACCCAGATGGTCTCTCTCTATCCACTCAGCCCCTACCCAGATGAGTTTCTCTCTCAACCACTCAGCCCCTACCCAGATGGTCTCTCTCTCTCCAACCACTCAGCCCCTACCCAGATGGTCTCTCTCTCTAACCACTCAGCCCCTACCCAGATGGTCTCTCTCTCAACCACTCAGCCCCTACTCAGATGGTCTCTCTCTCTCTCCACTCAGCCCCTACCCAGATGGTCTCTCTCATCTATCCACTCAGCCCCTGCCCAGATGGTCTCTCTCTCTCTACCACTCAGCCCCTACCCAGATGGTCTCTCTCTCTAACCACTCAGCCCCTACCCAGATGGTCTCTCTCTATCCACTCAGCCCCTACCCAGATGGTCTCTCTCTCTCAACCACTCAGCCCCTACCCAGATGGTCTCTCTCTCTAACCACTCAGCCCCTACCCAGATGTCTCTCTCTCTCTAACCACTCAGCCCCTACCCAGATGGTCTCCCTCTTAACCTCGCCCCTACCCAGATGGTCTCTCTCTCTCTAACCACTCAGCCCCTACCCAGATGGTCTCTCTCTCTCTAACCACTCAGCCCCTACCCAGATGGTCTCTCTAACCACTCAGCCCCTACCCAGATGGTCCTCTCTCTCTCCTAACCACTCCCCCTACCCAGATGGTCTCTCTCTCTAACCACTCACCCCTACCCAGATGGTCTCTCTCTCTTAACCACTCAGCCCCTACCCAGATGGTCTCTCTCTCAACCGTCAGCCCCTACCCAGATGGTCTCTCTCTCTAACCACTCAGCCCCTACCCAGATGGTCTCTCTCATCCACTCAGCCCCTACCCAGATGGTCTCTCTCTCTAACCACTCAGCCCCTACCCAATGGTCTCTCTCACCACTCCAGCCCCTACCCAGATGGTCTCTCTCTCTAACCACTCAGCCCCCTACCCAGATGGTCTCTCTCTCTATCCACTCAGCCCCTACCCAGATGGTCTCTCTCTCTCTAACCACTCAGCCCCTACCCAGATGGTCTCTCTCCTAACCACTCAGCCCCTACCCAGATGGTCTCTCTCTCTCTAACCACTCAGCCCCTACCCAGATGGTCTCTCTCTCTCTCTAACCACTCAGCCCCTACCCAGATGGCTCTCTCTCTCTAACCACTCAGCCCCCTACCCATGGTCTTTCTCAACCACTCAGCCCCTACCAGATGTTCTCTCTCTCTTCCACTCAGCCCCTACCCAGATGGTCTCTAACCACTCAGCCCCTACCCAGATGGTCTTTCTCTCTAACCACTCAGCCCCTACCAGATGGTCTCTCTCTAACCACTCAGCCCCTACCCAGATGGTCTCTCTCTCTAACCACCAGCCCCCTACCCAGATAGATATATATGTCCACTACTTTCTCCTCTCCTTCCTATCATCTCTATCTTCTGGTAAATCGTTCTCCCTCCTGTCTCCTGATTCTGCCTCTTCAACCCTCCTCCCGTTTTGCATCCTATGACTCTCACTTTCCCTTTCTTCCTGGTGGGCCCTCCCCATCCTGCTCCCGTGGCTGAGTGACTCCTTGCGAAGTTTACATAACAGGGCTGGGGCAGCTGGTGAAAATGGAGGAGAACTAAAACTTCCAGAGGACCTATTATCCTTCCACTTCTCTCTCTACCTTCTATTCCTCTGTATCTTCTCTCTCCTTCTCCAGACCATCTCTGAGACCTTCTCCCATTCCTCACTTCCTCATCAACTCATCCCTCACCACTGGCTGCCTCCCTCTGACTTCAAAATTGCCCGGAGTTTATCCGTCCTCAAGAAACCAACACTCAGCTCATCTGATGTCAAAAACTACAGACCTGTATCCCTTCTATAAAACTACATGACCCTGCTATCCTTCTTTCTATACTACATAACCTGTATCCTTCTATCTATAAAACTACACACCATCCTCTCTCTAAAACAAACCTGTATCCCTTCTCTCTACAAAACTACAGACCTCTGTATCCCTTTCTATAAAACTACAGACCCTGTATCCCTCCTCTTTCTATACAAAACTACAACCTGTATCCTTCTTCTATAAAACTACAACCCTGTATCCCCTATCTTCTCTCTATAAAACTACAGAGCCTGTATCCCTTCTATAAAACTACGAGACCCTGTATCCCTTCTCCCTTTTTCTTTCCAAAACACTTGAGCGTGCCTTCGTTTCTGATCAACTTTCTCGTTATCTCTCTCCAGACCAATCGGTTTCACCCCATCTGAGAATGCTCTTCTCTGTCACAGAGAGCTCTCCACACTGCCGCGGCTTGATCTCTCTCACTCTGTTTCTCATCCTCCTAGATCTATCCACTGCCTTCGACACCGGAACACAGATCCTCCTCTCCACCTCTCCCAGGGCTGGCGTCTCAGACTCTATCAGATCCTCCTCTCAGGGCTGGGTGTCTCAGACTCTATCAGATCCTCCTCTCAGGGCTGGGTGTCTCAGACTCTATCAGATCCTCTCCCTCTCAGGCTGCGTGTCAAGCTCAGACTCTATCAGATCCCCTTCCGGGGCTGGGCGTCTCCGGAGACTCTATCAGATCCTCCTCTCAGGGCTGGGCGTCTCAGACTTTATCAGATCCTCCTCTCAGGGCTGGGCGTCTCCAGACTCTATCAGATCCTCCTCTCACTCTTCAGGGCTGGGGTCCTCAGACTCTATCAGATCCTCCTCTCTCAGGGCTGGGCGTCTCAGACTCTATCAGATCCTCCTCTCAGGGGCTGGGCGTCTCAGACTCTATCAGATCCCTCCTCTCAAGGGCTGGGCGTCTCCAGACTCTATCAGATCCTCCATTTCTCAGGGCTGGGCAAGTCTCAGACTCCTATCAGATCCTCCTCTGGGCTAAAGGGCGTCTCAGACTCCCATATCAATCCACCTCTCACTGCTTTCTCAGACTCTCTCCAGATCTCCTTCAGGGCTGATATCTCTAGACTCCTATCAGATTCTCCTCTCACAGGGCTGGGTATCTCAGACTCTATCAGATCCTCCTCTCAGGCGGGTGTCTCCAGACTCCTGTCGGAGTCCTGCTCTCAGGGCTGGGTCATGTCCAGGCTCTATCAGATCCTCCTCTCAGGGCTCGGTGTCTCTGCACTCCCCTCAGATCCTCCCTCTCCACCCTCTCAGGGTTGGTGTTTCAGACCCTCCTCTCAGGCTAAGTGTCTCAGTCTCTATCAGATCCTCCTCTCAGGCTGGGCATGTCTCAGACTCTATCAGATCCTCCTCTCAGGGCTGGGCGTCTCAGTCTCATCAGATCCTCCCCTCAGGGCTTTGCTGTCCTAGACTTATCAGATCCTCCTCTCTCAGGGCTTGGGCGCCTCAGACTTATCAGATCCTTCCTCTCAGGCCAGGAGCCAGACTTATCAGATCCTCTCTCAGGGTTGGGCGTCTCTGTGACTTCTATCAGATCCCCTTCCTTCTCTCCACTTTCTTCAGGGCTGGGCGTCAGTCTTTAGAACAGATCCT
>NW_025547002.1:0-16350 GCF_905237065.1 Salmo salar | reverse complement strand
CGTCCTTGGAAATTGTAGTTTCACTTGTTGACTCTCAGCGTGAACGAGAGTGTCTGTGTACCCCTCGGTGTAGTTTCGCATCGCTCCACTTTTAACCAATGCTTCGTGTCTTGGGGTAACATTAAAACTGAAACATGTTTATCAATTAACTCCTGTAATTATTATCACGCGATCCAAACTATTCATGTTTAATTGTAATTTACTAGGAGATCGGGGCACCAAGGAAAATATTCAGATTACAAAGTTATAATTTTTCCCTAACCTAACTTTCCTATATTATAACATTATATATTATATTCTATTATAGTATAGGCGATTATCTTCTGGTTTAAATGGTGTATTTTACCCTGCGTCCAGTCTCATTCAAACTAAATACAGAATTGTTGTATCTGCACAACCCAGTCTTTACTAAGAAGTCATCCATACATCAATTGTCTTAAAATCATTTATTTACTAAATTAATTAATTCACAGAAAGTATACAAACAGTAATTATCATCACAAAAATTGTAGAGTAATGTGCCCTAGTGAAACTAAAACAAGCATGGCTGGTGTCTTGTTGAACAATGGAGTGTTCATAAAGGGCAGCTGAGAAGGTACACAGAAGTTCCACATTAATATTAACAATTACAATTAACCTCACTCATTCATTCAATCTATTTTCGCTCAGTGTGTCATTAAGGATCTTGTTGGCGTCGTTTGGTTGGAGAGTTTTGTCCCGTTCTCTCTCTCTCTCTCTCTCTCGGTTAGAAGGGATCTTTCAAGCGACATTCATTTAAATATCGTCTCATGAATGGATGTTTCGTTAGTCTTGGCGTTCAATGATATAATTTCTTCTGCAGACTATTAATTAATATCAAAAAGACTTGTTCTTATTCTGTCGTATCAATAGTCCCACAAAAGTTAACCCCGTGGTATAGTTCACTTTCAGTAGGGTACTTGGATGGTCAAACCTATTGGCCCGCACTCATGAGTGGAGACGGGTCTGAAGAAAGTAGATCAGGCTATGGTTTTATAGTAACATATCCACCTAATCCTGTCTGTGTCCCTGAGGCATGCCATACTAAGTTAAGCTTGGTACAAGTATAATTCTATCACATTAACATCTACATAGCATCTCAATGTATTACAAATAGTTTCTTATTTCATTCTACCATTGGTTGCAAGTCTCAAGGCTGAGGCTATTATATAAACCGTTTTATGGTAATATGGCTATATTGTCTCTTCTGAGTATCACAAAATTGTACCAAAAACGACCAGTTCTAACACTTGATTCTTACACCAATCTTCCATACCTTCTCCAGAACACAAATGTCATTCGGTTCCCCAATTCTGTGAGTTGGAAGAATTTCCTGTTCTCTCTACTTCGACCCCTCTTATTTCTCAACTGGGCCCATGTGGTTTGTAAGATTCTCCTCTGAATTTTCCCACCCTTTCCTCCCTAGGGCCTGGGTGGGGAGGAGGTAGGTTGGGGGATGGTGCAAGGGGAGGGGTCAACTGCTCCTCCCCTGTCTCAAGAGGCCAACGTCCGGCCTTACCCCCACTGGTGGTTTGGATCTTATTTATCCTGCAAGTTACAAATCAACATAAAATCATAACCACGTGATGTCCCATTGGTAGATCAATATTTGCAGTCCCCTCTGGTGATTAACTGTTATGGCTCTCTGGAGGCGAGCAGTCCACCACAAAAATGGCTTATTCCTGGTTGTGTCGTCTTGTGGTCCCCATCTAGTGGTCTACCCGGGTAGGTTCCCTGCAAATGAAAAGTACCCCTAGATGGGCCAGCAGATGTCCAGTTGGTGGTTGCTATTGCAGTCCCCCCTCTGGTGGTTGACCTGGTAGGGTCTCTGAATGCCGTTCCCGGCTCGGCAGCGGATGTCCGATTTGGGATCGCCGTTCGCCGTCTGGTCCAGACTGGAATATCTGGGCAGTAACTTAGGCAGATGTTAACAACGCACTTTCACACACTCATAAATATATATTACATTTTCCCAACGTTGTAGCACCTAACTGATGGTTGTATGGGGAGTTTGTTTATGGCTTTATCACTTCCTAGTGCCAAGACTGAAAAAATGAATGAAAGCATAAACAAAACAAAATATAGTTCTCTTAAAATCATCTAATTGGACTGTATTCTATCTACGTCCATATTCTTGCAAAATGACACTATCATGGCATTGTCTAATGTCATATTTAGGGCTTTCCTACTTTGGTGTGTTGCTTAGGCGTCTATCCTAAGTTGACAACTATATGATAAGTCTACAGCTGCAAGGCACTAGTTTTTGGGCAGTCTACAGGGATTACCTTGGACTTCTGGTTAGAAAACTGGTGAGTGCTGTGGAGTCAAAGCCTGAAGTAAATGTTCAACTTTACTAAGGCTGGTATATTGCTTGGGCCCTTAAGTGGTCCTAGCATAAATCCTGATTGGATGTTCCGGTGCATGCGTTGCTTACACGCGCGCATGTCAAGGGAAGAAAACCAAGTATCCGGGCAGATTACAACTTGTTCAGAATGAGTCTGACGTAGTCAGGTAATTTTCAGGTCAATGCCTGGAGGTCAGTCAGAATTGGTGTCAAGGGAGTCTGTAGTAGTTTTTCTACAGGTCACTGTGTCTTCCACTATTGTAGTGGCGATAGGTATGAAGTCTATTTCATAGCTATGTTATCCACGGAGGAGCTAACCTCCCGGCGGAAGTACTCTTTAAGTATTGGATTAGTCATACGTGGTGTGATCATGGTTCATGACTTGAATAACTTTTCTCCTGAACGGAGTGTTCTATTTATTAGTGGCATGTGTTAACCATTGGAAGAGTGCAATGAGATTCCCTTCCCGCGTGTTGCACTCTGAGTGACTCCTATGTCGCTATTATCAATAGCAATTTAACTTGTGAGGTTACTAATCCTCTTACTGAGTGTTGCTGGACTGACTGTGGTATTGGTACTGGTATTCAAGGGGTCCAGTTGTCCTACCGATTTATTCTGAAATATTATCTACCGGAACACATGATTGGAGCATTTTACTAGTTGTATTGTAGTTGAACCTACACATGGCAAGGAATGATTATTGTTGCCATTTGTTTTGGAGGTGGACAAGTCCATTGGACTTCCTTTACGACAAGTGTGGTACACCTCAGTACTATCTTAGATGTCTTCTAAGATAATCCCCGTCTAGGGGCCTGTCTGCTCCTCACTGTTCTCATAGGAGAGTTTACAACTAGATTTGATTTATGCTCTGGCGACCTCGTACTGTGTTGTCCGTAGTCTTGACCCCCCACCGGCCTCGATGAGGGCTCATCATGGGTCTGGGCTACTATTCCCCCCCCTTTTGGGTCTCGGGACCCCCCACCAGCGAGGTGGTGTTGGTGTCCGGTGCGCAGATGAAAAGGTCGGACCCTATGTACGAGTTGTCAGCGGCCGCGTTGTTATGAGAATGGCTGTAACCTTTCAACCCAAATCTCCTGGTGTTTGTGCTTCAAAACGCTCAGTGGCTGTCGAGGCATGTCAGTCACCATCACGTCCGCGTGTGGCAACCTCTTCATTATCTGCGAACTGAGATGAGGATATCGGTCTGTGATATCGCAAGTGTTTCACCAGTGGGAGTCATCGGGTCAGTTGCTGGACTGATGCCATTAGTGTCATTGAAAGGGGTGACAGTCCCCAACAAAGCGGAAGGTGTATCATCGGAAGCAGAGTATACTCTGTGCATCAATGTTTTACTTGCTGAGACGGCCGCAGTGCTTGCGGAAGTGTCCGAAGGGCAAGAGAAGTTCATCTCAACTACCCGTATTGCCGACTGCAAGGAGGAGGGAAGTTGCTCATTCGCAGAGACAGCTGGCTCGAAATCATGAAAAGAATGGTCAATCAGATTGGCTGATGGAATGTGTCGGAGATATCGTAACATCTCCTTGGATCGGATTCTGTACCAAGAGGTTTCTAAACGTCTTTTTCCCAAGGGGTGCTTTCGACAGATACCCCTCGTGAAGGACTGCGTTGCAGCTAAGCGTTAGGGGAGACAGTGTGGTCAGTGGAGATGGCACCGTGGCCTGTGACCATACCTGGTTGGTTTTCCAATCCATCAATGGGAGTAACCGATCCATCAAGTCTGCTCCAAGTAGCAGGGTTACAGTTTCGAGGCTGGTAACATACACAGGGTGAACGAGCGATACGTCCTGGAAGTGTAGTTTCAGCATGACGCTCAATGTGAGAGGCGAGGTAGTCTGAGTGACCCCTCGAAGTTTAGTGTCGCATCGTTCCACTTTTAACCAACGTTTAGTTGGCTTCAAAGCCCTTTGAGATCATCAAACAATGTTTGAGAGATGAGTGATATTGTGCGCACCCGAATCCATTAGCGCATGACAAGTTAAGCAGTCCTCCAGGACTGTTTCCAGGTATGGCCGTTTAGATTCGGTGGTTAGTGGACATATTCCCCACAAAGTGGAGTGGTCGTTCCATAGCGACGTGATGTGCCCTTTCTGTTCAAGGTGGAAGCAGATTGACTTTTCCGATTTTGAGTGGGCTTGGCTTTAACGAAGCGTTTGACCTTTATCTTCGCAACTTTCGTATCAGAGTCTATAGACAGAGCCCGGGGGCTTGTTTCTTGATCAAGCCGCCCCTGGATAGGGTCTTGAATGAGAGCGGGGAGAAATTTGAACTTTAACGTCCATGCTATGGGTGTTAATTCCTGCTGACCTGGTGTCCGTAATTCCCCGTCTAGTCCTTGTGACTTATCTTTTACCCTTTTCTCAAATATTTCTCGCTTAAGTTCTTCCCGTAGTGGGACTTCTGGAGAACATTGGTCTACGTTTTGATCGTCCTTCAACCCTTTGTTACCCTTGTGCTCTGACACTTTTTGTGGGTTGGGTGCGGAACATAGCGAACAGGTCGATTGTAGCGGTAGTCATGTTGATGGCTACGTACTTTACAGTTATTTCGACCACGGAGGTGATTGGAACCATGGTTTCGTGGTAGAAACTGTTGTTGTGCAATCATCTCTCAACGCTCCAATACTTGATAATGCACCCTCTAACTGGAGTGAGTGCTCCTGGTCAAACTTCAAAACCGAGTGGTCAGGGATCTTAGCATTGTGAACTTTTGATGCCTCAAAAGCTGTGCTTGCCAGCTCTCTGAGTTGTAAGATAGGCAAGCCAACATGGGCGGCTGGGCCCAACTAGGTAATGAAGGTGGGATACATGTTCGACAGAAACATTTGTTTGAATGGTAACAGTTCTTCCATTCCTGTTTCTGTGAGTAGGCCAAAGTAAGCTGAACGAAGCCTATGATAGAAAGCTTGTGGGTGTTCGTTCCGAGCTTGTTTGACGGGTGTTAGCCAGTGAGCTATCGTGTTTGCGAGTCGCAGAACCACTGAATTCTAATTTCAAAGCTGTGGCAAGTTTAGCGTAGTCATTTAGCACGTGTTGCTGTTGTAGACGAATGAACCTCGTCACATGTCTATTCGACGTTCGATTCAACAGGTAAACCCTGTCAGAACCCGTAGCATTCGGGTAGCCACCCAACGCATCCTCTATGTCAGCTAGGAATGTCTCAGTATCGTTTGGCTGACCTGGAACGGGGTCAAAGGTGGGGAAATTCTTGACGGTTTGTCAAGGTTGGCTTCATCCTGTGGAGAAATTGGGGCCGAAAGGCCAAGAGAAGAAGCCAAGCCTTGTTGTTGTTGGCCAAGAGGCACCATATTACTCAGTGCCGAAGGGCCAAGAGGAGAAGACTGAGGGACACATGAGGAGGCAAGGTCTGAAACCTATTGTCTTCACTCCTGTGAGTACAGGGCTCCAGTTGCTTGGATGGGTAGTCGCGCTGTAGAGCGTGACCATTCTGGATTTCCTCCAGATGGTACCTAAGGGTGGAATTCTGCTGCATTGCAGAGTCCGCTTGAGCGCTTAGAGTACTGATTTTGGACACGTGAGTGTCACACCTGCTCCTTTCGGTCTCAAACTTATCTGTCATGGTTTGCAGATAGAGGTCTTGAGTACGGAGCGAGAGATTCAGTGATGAGATTTCCTCTATTTGCTTAGAAATCAATATTTCCATCCTCATCACCTGAATTCTCTCATCATTCATTTGGTCAGCGACTTCAATAAGTTCTGCTGATTTATCATCCAACTTTGTCACTGTGTTCATTAACTGATCGTCTTTGGTCTGCAGCGCTTTGAGGAGAACCGTGTTATTTTGAGTAACATTCAACAAAACAGCATGCATGTTGTCAAGTTGAGCGCTCCTGTTTGTAGATAACTCTTCAGATTTATCTAGTTTGGCGTGGACATCATCGTATTTAGTTTTGGCTAAATCGAGTTGTTCCTGCAGATGACGATTTTGTTGGAGAGTTTGTGCTCGTTCATCGTCATAAGTATTTGCAATTACTTTTAATTCTTCCGATTTCAAACGCAGTTCCTCGACTCAGCAGAATGTTTTCATTTCCTGCTTTTGTCAATAGTTGCTCAGTTCTCTCCACCTTTGCCCTCATGTTAGCCATGTCTTGCACGTGCTTCAGCTGTGCACTGTGGTATTGGATCGATGCCAACCTTTGATGGCGATACATAAGTGCTAAAGTGGAGAGAACCGTCACAAAGCCTGTGTTTGATGATTGATTTTGGACAGCGTTCGCAATTTCGGCTGTTTTTTCGCTAATGGCATAATTAGGGTTGGTATCGCTGCTGAGGTCAGAGATCAATCCTTTTATGGGTGGAGGTTCACTAATTAGCGGAGGAGTGGTGACTACCTCCTTTGGTAGCTTGCACATTATTAGAAAAATTTAGAGGAAAAATGTTCCTAATTTTTTCAGTGTTTGGGTTTGGAATTCATTGGAAGCTGCAAAGACAAGTTTAATCTATTTATAGATGTTGACGAACCATCAGTACTGTACCAGTAATGTGGAAGTTGGACGTGAATGAATTTGCAAAAGCAAATTGAATTAATTAATCAATGCCAGGCTATCTGGGTATTAAACTTGAATTGACCTGAGAGGATGTGAAGTTTAAAAGTGTCTCATTTGATTGCAAGAACATTAAGGTATGTTAAACAATTTAACTTATTAAATTGAATGAGACGATAATCCATACAATCTCCATTGATTGGATTTCATAAGTGTAAACATTCGATCAAATGTTGGGAACACTCCCCACTATGGTACACTTCTTCCTTGGGCCGAAGCCACATGGGATTCCCGCGGGGGCGGGACTTCTGTCAGTACTGGATTACTGAATGGGTTTTGCAAAAAACAAATTTTACTGATTGATCAATTTTAATGATAAATCAAACCTGTATAGGCTATTTGGGATTTAAACTTGAATTAACCTGAGAGGTTTATTCATCTAGGTTAATGTGGAAAAAAGATTACAATGTCTCATTTAGAAAACTCATCAATTTGGATATTATTTAAAAGATCCACTTGAGAATGTAAATCTGGCTATTTCACTTATTAGTTCAATTGAATAAGACATCAATTCCGTCTGGATATCCGACTAACGACTTGAGTGTCACCTGACTAATTCTTCTTGAAGGAAAGTACTGGTGACTCTTCAGAGGTCCCCTGCTGGCACACGCTGAAATCAAGCGGAAGTACCCAGGGCGGGACTTCCGTTCAGCAAGGCGGAGGATTTACAATGTGGCACAAAACAAAATGGCTGTTTTCCCTTTTGTTAGCTTAGCATCTCGAGCAAGCTAATGCTACTTTATGCCTGAAAAAATGCACAACATAGGATTCCCTTGGCAAGGGAAAGGTTTTACTTATAACGTATTATGTTCAAACCCTTTTCGGCGATATTTGACGATGTTTTAACCGGAACTCGAAGGAAACAACGAACTGCACCGTGGTCTACTTCGCATCGAAACGAGAGAGACAGAGATACTTATCGCTGGTCAAGCTAATCTCTCCTAAATTTCAATCGGCTGGCTCTTTGTCCTCGCTCGAGTAATTAATAATGACCTAGCCAACACGCGTCTGAAACGCGCGAGGCAGAAAATAGCCCAGCGTTTGGCAAACGCGCTATTTCTCAGCTTTATCAGCCCTCATACAGAACTGTATAGCTTATGCTCGCCACTGACTACCTCAGAGCACAACACGGAGGCTATTCTCCGGAACACACACGCACCAATAATTCCGGTCTACAATTCCCATAATGTATATAATAAACTTGGTATATTATGTAATCTGCTTTTCATTTTTATATAGGCTGAATCAAAATGAAAGCGTCATCCTATTTTAGATTCCTCGCACGGGGGCTCCAATATGTTTTATCAAAATGACCCAACGTGCGTTTTAGTTTCTAGAGTCCACACAGGGTGCGCCAAAAATGTCTGTTCACACCCTTTTCGGATCATTGAACAATGTTAAATTCTTAGGAAGCAGAGTATACTCTGGGCTAACAAGTGGAGAAGGCACTGTAAAATTGAGTTTAATTATTTATTTACTAAATAAACTAATCACACAGAATTACAAATACACAGAATACAAATGATGTCCCGGTGGACGGAACCTGTATGATGGCTGGTTACACAAAGGAAAGGGGTTGGGCTTGAATGAAAAGAGCGGGAAGACTTAGCATAGCTGCTGTTTCTTTGTTCCTATCGTAAATACATTATCTTATGCATTCTAAATTACCGCCCATTTGGAAAAGGAAAATGCAATAAATATTTACTCTGAGCTGCGCTTCGGTAGATTGGTCGTAGATGCTGGCCGGGTTGGCTAACAGATCTTCCTGTCCTCGGAAGAATGTCTCTGGTGGTAAATTGGATACGTGGTGGTATCTTCGTCTGTCTGTTAGACTGGATCCGTCGTCCGTCCTTTCCCTAGCCCCCGTCTACAGCGGCGCTGCTAACTCAACGGCTAGGAAGTATCACTTCTGTAGTGAATAAGCTCAAAGTTCATACCATTCGCCACCAAAGCTCACGCCGAGGTTGGCTTAGTTCTGTACTTGACATGTGTGTCCTTCTAACGTAGAGGCTGCAGACCTCACGTACTGGAACATGTGGTTATCTTTTCATCAAAGGCTTATATAGTGGAGAGGGGAAGGATGTGTTTCATCGTTTATAACCCCTGTCTCTTCACGGGGGTGGGCCACTGATCAAGCAGGGCACTTTCCTTATGAAAACCCAATTCTCTCATTTGGAAGCTAAAATTACGTTTAATCTCCTAACAAACAATTTCAATATCAAACATTTCAATTGCATAACAATTCCATGTGACTCTGATAACTAGAGGGTGTATACTTTCCCAGGTACAGTTTATGTCGTCCTGTCATCAGTCATAATGTCTCAGATGACAACCGAACTGACATCCATACTCATTACGTTCCAAAGCATATTTCCAACTGGTTTTATTACCAAAATATGGTTCCTTTCCCCATTTGTTTGATGTTCCCAGACTCTCTATATTTAACAGGACAGCAGTCCTTCAGTAGGGTCAGAGAGGGAAGGGAGAAAGGTATTTATGGGGGGGGGGTCATAAACCTTACCCACAGGCCAACGTCATGACAGTGGTTTTGTTCCTCTATAACAGCCTGTGAATGTTTACTGTGAGTGGTGTGTCCTTCTATAACAGCCTGTGAATGTTTACTGTGAGTGGTTTTGTTCTCTATAACAGCCTGTTTACTGGAGTGGTTTTGTTCCTCTATAACAGCCTGTGTTACTTTCTCTATTTACTGTAGTGGTTTTGTTCTTTAACACCTTTGGGTCCTTCTATAACCAGTGGTGAAAGCTTAGCATCATCATCATCATCATCATCACTGGCACCTCATCCAGTGGTCCAGGCCATCATAGACCTCTCAGCTGGAGCGATAGGTAGGTCTACATCTAGATTACCTCCCGAATTGCACCCTCTTCCCTCTAGTGCACTACTTTTAACCAGGTTCCATAGGGTAGTGCGCTATTTTAGACCAGGGTCTATAGGGCTCTTGGTGGAACAGGCTGGCAGCAATAAGGATACCCCCCCTTACAATGTGTAGCAGGCTGTAAACAATAAGGATACCCCCCCTAACAATGTAGCAGGCTGTAAACAATAAGGATACCCCCCTAACAATGTGTAGCAGGCTGTAAACAATAAGGATACCCCCCTAACAATGTGTAGCAGGCTGTAAACAATAAGGATACCCCCCCTAACAATGTGTAGCAGGCTGTAAACAATAAGGATACCCCCCTAACAATGTGTAGCAGGCTGTAAACAATAAGGATACCCCCCTAACAATGTATAGCAGGCTGTAAACAATAAGGATACCCCCCCTAACAATGTAGCAGGCTGTAAACAATAAGGATACCCCCCCCCTAACAATGTGTAGCAGGCTGTAAACAATAAGGATACCCCCCCTAACAATGTATAGCAGGCTGTAAACAATAAGGACACCCCCTAACAATGTGTAGCAGGCTGTAAACAATAAGGATACCCCCCTAACAATGTGTAGCAGGCTGTAAACAATAAGGATACCCCCCCCTAACAATGTGTAGCAGGCTGTAAACAATAAGGATACCCCCCCCTAACAATGTGTAGCAGGCTGTAAACAATAAGGATACCCCCCTAACAATGTGTAGCAGGCTGTAAACAATAAGGATACCCCCCCCCTAACAATGTGTAGCAGGCTGTAAACAATAAGGATACCCCCTAACAATGTGTAGCAGGCTGTAAACAATAAGGATACCCCCCCTAACAATGTGAGCAGGCTGTAAACAATAAGGATACCCCCCCCTAACAATGTGTAGCAGGCTGTAAACAATAAGGATACCCCTAACAATGTGTAGCAGGCTGTAAACAATAAGGATACCCCCCTAACAATGTGTAGCAGGCTGTAAACAATAAGGATACCCCCCTAACAATGTGTAGCAGGCTGTAAACAATAAGGATACCCCCCCTAACAATGTGTAGCAGGCTGTAAACAATAAGGATACCCCCTAACAATGTGTAGCAGGCTGTAAACAATAAGGATACCCCCCCTAACAATGTGTAGCAGGCTGTAAACAATAAGGATACCCCCCCCCTAACAATGTGTAGCAGGCTGTAAACAATAAGGATACCCCCCCTAACAATGTGTAGCAGGCTGTAAACAATAAGGATACCCCCCCTAACAATGTGTAGCAGGCTGTAAACAATAAGGATACCCCCCTAACAATGTGTAGCAGGCTGTAAACAATAAGGATACCCCCCTAACAATGTGTAGCAGGCTGTAAACAATAAGGATACCCCCCATAACAATGTGTAGCAGGCTGTAAACAATAAGGATACCCCCCCTAACAATGTGTATGCAGGCTGTAAACAATAAGGATACCCCCCTAACAATGTGTAGCAGGCTGTAAACAATAAGGATACCCCCCTAACAATGTGTAGCAGGCTGTAAACAATAAGGATACCCCCCTAACAATGTGTAGCAGGCTGTAAACAATAAGGATACCCCCTAACAATGTGTAGCAGGCTGTAAACAATAAGGATACCCCCCTAACAAATGTATAGCAGGCTGTAAACAATAAGGATACCCCCCCTAACAATGTGTGCAGGCTGTAAACAATAAGGATACCCCCCCCTAACAATGTGTAGCAGGCTGTAAACAATAAGGATACCCCCCCTAACAATGTGTAGCAGGCTGTAAACAATAAGGATACCCCCCTAACAATGTGTAGCAGGCTGTAAACAATAAGGATACCCCCCCCTAACAATGTGTATGCAGGCTGTAAACAATAAGGATACCCCCCTAACAATGTGTAGCAGGCTGTAAACAATAAGGATACCCCCCCCTAACAATGTGTAGCAGGCTGTAAACAATAAGGATACCCCCCCTAACAATGTGTAGCAGGCTGTAAACAATAAGGATACCCCCTAACAATGTGTAGCAGGCTGTAAACAATAAGGATACCCCCCCCTAACAATGTGTAGCAGGCTGTAAACAATAAGGATACCCCCCTAACAATGTGTAGCAGGCTGTAAACAATAAGGATACCCCCCCCTAACAATGTGTAGCAGCGGCTGTAAAACAATAAGGATACCCCCCTAACAATGTGTAGCAGGCTGTAAACAATAAGGATACCCCCCTAACAATGTGTAGCAGGCTGTAAACAATAAGGATACCCCCCTAACAATGTGTAGCAGGCTGTAAACAATAAGGATACCCCCTAACAATGTGTAGCAGGCTGTAAACAATAAGGATACCCCCCTAACAATGTGTAGCAGGCTGTAAACAATAAGGGATACCCCCCCTAACAATGTGTAGCAGGCTGTAAACAATAAGGATACCCCCCCCTAACAATGTGTAGCAGGCTGTAAACAATAAGGATACCCCCCTAACAATGTGTAGCAGGCTGTAAACAATAAGGATACCCCCCTAACAATGTGTAGCAGGCTGTAAACAATAAGGATACCCCCCCCCTAACAATGTATAGCAGGCTGTAAACAATAAGGATACCCCCCTAACAATGTGTAGCAGGCTGTAAACAATAAGGATACCCCCCTAACAATGTGTAGCAGGCTGTAAACAATAAGGATACCCCCCCCCTAACAATGTTAGCAGGCTGTAAACAATAAGGATACCCCCCCTAACAATGTGTAGCAGGCTGTAAACAATAAGGATACCCCCTAACAATGTGTAGCAGGCTGTAAACAATAAGGATACCCCCCCTAACAATGTGTAGCAGGCTGTAAACAATAAGGATACCCCCCTAACAATGTGTAGCAGGCTGTAAACAATAAGGATACCCCCCCCTAACAATGTGTGCAGGCTGTAAACAATAAGGATACCCCCCCTAACAATGTGTAGCAGGCTGTAAACAATAAGGATACCCCCCCTAACAATGTGTAGCAGGCTGTAAACAATAAGGATACCCCCCTAACAATGTGTGAGCAGGCTGTAAACAATAAGGATACCCCCCCTAACAATGTGTAGCAGGCTGTAAACAATAAGGATACCCCCCCTAACAATGTATAGCAGGCTGTAAACAATAAGGATACCCCCCTAACAATGTGTAGCAGGCTGTAAACAATAAGGATACCCCCCTAACAATGTGTAGCAGGCTGTAAACAATAAGGATACCCCCCCTAACAATGTGTAGCAGGCTGTAAACAATAAGGATACCCCCCCCCTAACAATGTGTAGCAGGCTGTAAACAATAAGGATACCCCCCCTAACAATGTGTAGCAGGCTGTAAACAATAAGGATACCCCCCTAACAATGTGTAGCAGGCTGTAAACAATAAGGATACCCCCCTAACAATGTGTAGCAGGCTGTAAACAATAAGGATACCCCCCTAACAATGTAGCAGGCTGTAAACAATAAGGATACCCCCCCTAACAATGTGTAGCAGGCTGTAAACAATAAGGATACCCCCTAACAATGTGTAGCAGGCTGTAAACAATAAGGATACCCCCCTAACAATGTGTAGCAGGCTGTAAACAATAAGGATACCCCTCTAACAATGTGTAGCAGGCTGTAAACAATAAGGATACCCCCTAACAATGTGTAGCAGGCTGTAAACAATAAGGATACCCCCCCTAACAATGTGTAGCAGGCTGTAAACAATAAGGATACCCCCCTAACAATGTGTAGCAGGCTGTAAACAATAAGGATACCCCCCTAACAATGTGTAGCAGGCTGTAAACAATAAGGATACCCCCCTAACAATGTTGCAGGCTGTAAACAATAAGGATACCCCCCCCTAACAATGTGTAGCAGGCTGTAAACAATAAGGATACCCCCTAACAATGTGTAGCAGGCTGTAAACAATAAGGATACCCCCCTAACAATGTATAGCAGGCTGTAAACAATAAGGACACCCCCCCTAACAATGTGTAGCAGGCTGTAAACAATAAGGATACCCCCCTAACAATGTGTAGCAGGCTGTAAACAATAAGGATACCCCCCCTAACAATGTGTAGCAGGCTGTAAACAATAAGGATACCCCCCTAACAATGTGTAGCAGGCTGTAAACAATAAGGATACCCCCCCTAACAATGTGTAGCAGGCTGTAAACAATAAGGATACCCCCCTAACAATGTGTAGCAGGCTGTAAACAATAAGGATACCCCCCTAACAATGTGTAGCAGGCTGTAAACAATAAGGATACCCCCCTCAACAATGTGTAGCAGGCTGTAAACAATAAGGATACCCCCCCTAACAATGTGTAGCAGGCTGTAAACAATAAGGATACCCCCCCTAACAATGTGTAGCAGGCTGTAAACAATACAGGATACCCCCCCTAACAATGTGTAGCAGGCTGTAAACAATAAGGATACTCCCCCTAACAATGTGTAGCAGGCTGTAAACAATAAGGATACCCCCCTAACAATGTGTAGCAGGCTGTAAACAATAAGGATACCCCTAACAATGTGTAGCAGGCTGTAAACAATAAGGATACCCCCCTAACAATGTATAGCAGGCTGTAAACAATAAGGATACCCCCCTAACAATGTGTAGCAGGCTGTAAACAATAAGGATACCCCCTAACAATGTGTAGCAGGCTGTAAACAATAAGGATACCCCCCCTAACAATGTGTAGCAGGCTGTAAACAATAAGGATACCCCCTAACAATGTGTAGCAGGCTGTAAACAATAAGGATACCCCCCTAACAATGTGTAGCAGGCTGTAAACAATAAGAATACCCCCCTAACAATGTGTGGCAGGCTGTAAACAATAAGGACACCCCCTAACAATGTATAGCAGGCTGTAAACAATAAGGATACCCCCCTAACAATGTATCAGCAGGCTGTAAACAATAAGGATACCCCCCCCTAACAATGTGTAGCAGGCTGTAAACAATAAGGATACCCCTAACAATGTGTGGCGGGCTGTAAACAATAAGGATACCCCCCTAACAATGTGTAGCAGGCTGTAAACAATAAGGATACCCCCCTAACAATGTGTAGCAGGCTGTAAACAATAAGGATACCCCCCCCTAACAATGTGTAGCAGGCTGTAAACAATAAGGATACCCCTAACAATGTGTAGCAGGCTGTAAACAATAAGGATACCCCCTAACAATGTGTAGCGCTGTAAACAATAAGGATACCCCCCTAACAATGTGTAGCAGGCTGTAAACAATAAGGATACCCCCCCCTAACAATGTGTAGCAGGCTGTAAACAATAAGGATACCCCCCCTAACAATGTGTAGCAGGCTGTAAACAATAAGGATACCCCCCCTAACAATGTGTAGCAGGCTGTAAAACAATAAGGATACCCCCTAACAATGTGTAGCAGGCTGTAAACAATAAGGATACCCCCTAACAATGTGTAGCAGGCTGTAAACAATAAGGATACCCCTAACAATGTGTAGCAGGCTGTAAACAGATAAGATTCCCTAACAATGTGTAGCAGGCTGTAAACAATAAGGATACCCCCTAACAATGTATAGCAGGCTGTAAACAATAAGGACACCCCCCTAACAATGTATAGCAGGCTGTAAACAATAAGGATACCCCCTAACAATGTGTAGCAGGCTGTCAAACAATAAGGATACCCCCCCTCAACAATGTGTAGCAGGCTGTAAACAATAAGGATACCCCCCCCTAACAATGTGTAGCAGGCTGTAAACAATAAGGATACCCCTAACAATGTGTAGCAGGCTGTAAACAATAAGGATACCCCCCCTAACAATGTGTAGCAGGCTGTAAACAATAAGGATACCCCCCTAACAATGTATAGCAGGCTGTAAACAATAGGATACCCCCCATAACAATGTGTAGCAGGCTGTAAACAATAAGGATACCCCCTAACAATGTGTAGCCAGGCTGTAAACAATAAGGATACCCCCCTAACAATGTGAAGCACTGTAAACAATAAGCACATCCCCCTAACAATGTAGTGGCAGGCTGTAAACAATAAGGATGACCCCTCTCAGCCTAGGAGTGGCTACAGTAGGCCTGTCTAGGCCTGACATTAAAATGTGTCATCTGTTTTGGGAAAGTTAAAAAGAAAAGTCAGCAAAAAATATAATTTTGTGTGTTGTCCTCTCTCCATCTCCCTCCTCTCCTCCCTCCTCTGTCTCCCTCTCCATGTCCCTCCTCCTCTCCCCTCTTTTCCTCCTCTGTCTCCTCTCCATCCCTCCCTCCTCCTCTCCTCCTCCTCCTCCTCTCCTGCCTCCTCTGTCTCCTCTCTCCATGTCCTCCTCCCCTCTCCTCTTTTCCTCCTCTGTCTCCTCTCCATATCCCTCACCTCTCCCTCCTCCCTCCTCCTCCTCTCCCTCCTCCTCTGTCTCCTCTCGCCTTCCCTCCTCCTCTCCTCCTCCTCCTCCTCTCCTCTCCCTCCTCCCTCTGTCTCTCTCCACATATCCTCCCTCACCTCTCCTCCTCCTCTGTCTCCTCTCTTCCTGTCCCTCCTCCTCTCTCTCCCTCCTCTGCTCTCTCATGTCCCTCCTCCCCCCCCCCTCCCC